>NC_085141.1:151609644-151909644 GCF_024139115.2 Armigeres subalbatus
GAAGCCAGCCCTGAGGCTGTCTCTGTCCCCTCCATGGACACTGTAAGATGGGTCAAGGGAACAATTCGAGAACACTTTACCCTGGCCAGATAACAAAAACCCGAAATATCGTCGCACTCTCTCCCGTCTACGAATCGGCCATACTCGCCTTACCCATAGATACATACTCGATAAAACCGAACCCACCACTTGCAATATCCCCCTCACTGTCCCCCATATACTATCAGAATGTAACGCTTATGCAACGCAACGCTTGGCTTTAAATTTGAGTAGCACGCCTGAGGAGATTTTATCGCCACCCAACGAAGAGAAACTGATCGAATTCCTGAAGGACACCAACTTGATCGACTAACTGTAAACACCAACCGTTAGGGATGAATGACCGCCTGAGTTAATATCCCTCAAAAACAAACCATCATCATCATCATCAATGTTTTCATTGAAAACAGTTTCATGCCTATTGAAACAAGTTTTTCGGGCCTAATCAAGCATGGACATGAAAAGCATACTTGAAATCTGTCGATTGAGGGGCTTACCGCAGAAATTCGTCTACTGAGACGAACGCTATTAACGTTTAAAATCTTTCAACACAGCGTAACGCGGTCGATTGGAATATTTTGAAATGACACCCGGTATAGTAAAGAGAGACGTAAGTCCTACGTCAAAAATCACTTGATCGAGTTCGCGTGAAGAGATCCAAACTAAATGCGTCTGACTCGGTCCGATGCGACACAGGGAATGTAGAGGGGGAATGCTCAACAGACATCCTGGGTTGTCCAGGAAGTGCGGGGTTAGGGAGGCAGGACTACATCCCCGACCCGCTAAACCGTTTCCATTGCCGCCAAGCCCATCATCCCTTTGTTACCACCAGAAAGTAATACTTCAAAGGGGGGTCAGTGCACAACGCACCCTCGAGGTTAGCTGCGTGTCCTTGCAGCATCGAACATCGTGAATCGCTTTTTTAGACGAACACCATGGTATCGTGCCAATCGCAATCACATTGCTGAACGCCGCCTACAAGGTACTCTCCCAAATTTTATGCTACCAACTAACACCAATTGCAAGAGAGTTCGTGGGGCAGTACCAGGCGGGATTTATGGGTGAACGCTCTACCACAGACCAGGTGTTCGCCAGCTATGGCAGCTAATGCACGAAAACGGATTTCCGGATAAACTGATACGGTTGATCAAGGACGATGGATCGGGTGATGTGCGTAGTTCGAGTATCAGGGGCATTCTCGAGTCCCTTCGAAACGCGTAGAGTGTTGCGTACCATCTATGGTGGGGTGCAGATGGCGGACGGTACGTGGAACCAATGAACCACGAGTTGCATCAGCTGTTGGGAGAACCATCCATCGTTCACACCGCGAAAATCGGAAGACTGCGGTGGGCCGGGCACGTAGCCAGAATGTCGGACAGTAATCCGGTGAAAATGGTGCTCGACAACGATCCGACGGGAACAAGAAGGCGAGGTGCACAGCGGGCAAGGTGAATCGATCAGGTGGAGGACGATTTGCGGACCCTCCGCAGACTGCGTGGTTGGCGAAGTGCAGCCTTGGGCCGAGCTGAATGGAGAAGACTTTTATGTGCAGCACAGGCCACTCCGGCCTTAGTCTGATAATAATAATAATAATGGTATCGTGCCAGCACATTGCCGGCTTTCCAGGTGGCCTTACCACGCCCTATGTCCTCGGAAGGTGGGAAGGGTCGACTTCGCGCCTGCTTCCCTCTGCACGACTGGTATCAAGAAAGATGATGCCGCGTGCACCCCAAATTGACCTCTCTGCGATAGGGCCTATTCGCCAACACACAGAGGGACTTGCCGACGCAGTGCCTACGCCTGCCCCAGCCTTGACGAGGACCCCTTTCCGTCCTAGGGCTCGGAACCCGCCCGGTTGACCGACGCCGCGAAAGCGACGATACCATGTTGTTTTTCGCACGACCACTTGTTTGATAAAAGGTTCGAGTTCGACCACAGGGCACCGGTATGACGCATAAAGCCGACTCCGAACCGTTGGACCACCTCTTATTTGCGCCTGAACTAGCCATTCCTTGAGTCCACGCGCCACCTTCTGTGTAGCTCCGAGACGATTTTGACGATAGCCGATAAAACGGCGTTCCAGCCAACTTCATCTTTACACATCCTCCGGACTAGGTTGTCCGGGGTAGTGTGGATTCGACTCCCGTCCTGGTAAGGAGACAATTTTTCGTGATCGAAATATTTCATTGTTTTCTATTGTAATTTGGCCAGATCGGACTATGACCTCCAAAGTTATGGCTAAAATATACTTTTTGAAACAAAAACGCATAAGACCTCCTCATTTTTCGGGCATTCAGCCTCAACCGATTTGCTCACACAGGTTGCATTTTGGGGCCCCCTTAGCCCTTAGGTGCGTGGCTACAAAGCAAGACCATTAGGGTAGCTAGGTTCGTTTCTCGTTCCAGTATAGAAATTTTTCCTGTTGAAAGTTTTGCCAAATCGGACTATGGGCTCAGAAGTTATGGCCAAACTATACTTTTTGCTGATCTTGTATTATACTTAGTATCTGTAAAGATTTTTTCCTATTGAAAATTGACCAAAAAAGTTATGACCAAAGTTCTAATTTCAAAACCTGTATAGAAAAAGCTCACTTTTTCGACACTAATTATTCTCAATCGATTTGCTTCCTGCATTTGGCATAAGACCTACAATGCGTATAAACAAGTGCAGTGTTGGGAAAAACTCAGAATCTCAAAACTCATAAACGATTCAAATCTCGCTTAACTTTTCAAAAGGACCTAAGTAACATTTTTTTCATGATTTAATTTGAATAGCGCAATCAACACAAAAACATGAAAGCTTTTGATTGCAGTACTCAAATTAATTCATGAAAAAAAATTTACTTAGGACCTTTTGAAAAGTTAAGCAAGAAATTACTCCTGAGTTGAAACGCACCCAACTCAGCACCTAAAAATCATGAATTTGAATTCTTTTGATTCCATTTGAATCATCGTAGGTTTTCTTTTGCTTTCCTTCGTAAAATAACAGTAAAATAACGTTCACCACATAGAACAATGGATACTCTTGTGTGTGTAAACAATTAATTGCCCCTAAATTGATTATAAACACTTTTTAAAGCAGAATGATTTTTTGGAAAATGAGTGAAATGATCCGTTTTAGCATGAATAACTCAGACGTTATGCATTATTTTAAAATCGCAAACGAGTTAGTTCGCGCTCAATGATTAAGTTTTATGAATGATTTTACGAACACTGAACAAGTTATTTTAGACTTTTATTATATGCTTCTCAACCCCCTTTTGAACGAACAAGAAAGGCATCATCACCACTAGGTCCGATTAATTTGATTTATCGAAAAATTACAATTAATTTTAGTACATAGTAAGACATTTGATTGCATCAACAATTTAACAAACTTTATTTTTTTCATGACAGCCACGAAACAAAAAAGGATTGTCTTGTCTTATAACGATGCTTGCTAGTAGTAGTAATGGGCTGTAATATATATATATACATACTACGTTCTAATACCGTTGGGATCTACAACGTCCAGCATTGGTGAATAGTGGGGCCAATTCTGTATCTCCTTGAACAGCTTTTCTCCTGGACATTCCGTAGGTCTCACCTGGCGGTGACCAATAAGTGTGTAGTTAGATGCTATAATGCTCCTACGTACACCGTACTCGATTAAACTCTGGGCAGCGGAGATCATATTTTCCGGTGGCATATCAACTGGAATTGGAAAATGCTTTAGAAGCAATCACAGTGCAATAATATTCAATTAGATAAAAGGATATTATAATCATTTGCCTATAACTGTTCTCAGAAGCAAAACTAAAAAAATAAACCCTTAAAATAAAAGCGCTCAAAATCTTGAGCGTCACAAATTTACTAGGGATCCTATAATGAGAGATATTGCAAATACTTTTCTTGACGATTTAACAACGCTATTACTTTTGTTAGCAAACGCTTCCAAAATATTGAAGCTTGTATCTGTATTTGCATTTGATAACAATTTGGAATATGTTTGTCTGTCTACTAACAGTATTGAAAAAAGCATTATCACTAAAATCAAAGTGCAATACAATTACTTCTACTCGCGAAAGTAAAACAAATTGTTTATTCGATGAAACTTCTCTTAAAATCTATTTCATAACAATCTCAATCTGCAACAATAACAACGTTCATTTGGCTCACGTTTTGACAGTTCTGTATGCTCGATTGGCTTACAATAAGCCATTTTACGAGACAGATTCGATCAGCTGATCGAAATTTTGAGTGAACGGCTCGGTCTTTGTTTTGGTAAATTTGCATGCAAACCATCATCAATTCGTCATCATCATCATCATTTCATTCCATTTTCGCAAATGTTCCTTGTAAAATGTAAATATTAGTGTTTGGTCTCCTGTCATTTGAGTTTTCTATAAAATGGCTTATAGCCACTTTCGCATATCTCTAATATTTACCGGAAATAACCATTGATTTTCAACAATAAATCGGGGGCAGCAGGGACTATGTCCAAGGGCTTGACAATCCCTCCCCAGGCCATCTGCGAGTTGTGGCGCCTGCCTAGGATGTCTTGGGGTTTGACAGTGGGCCCTGTTGAACCTCTATAAAAAGCTGCATGTATCCGCAAGTAGGCTCCGCCAAAGCGACCGTGTGCCGCTCAAAGCGCACAAGCCCAAGTCCTGGTGTTAGGTGAGACGCTAAACAGCCCTGACACGACGGCCCTCCAGCGAGACAGGAGGTTTGTGCAGGCCCAATAAGCCGCCTGGAAAACCAATAATTATGAACAATATAAGAGATAATGCGACTCGATATAATCGGCAAATACCTGGGCGACGAATAAAGGATGACGATTGGAAGCTTGGAACATGGAACTGCAAGTCGCTAGGTTTCGCAGGTTGCGACAGGATGATCTACGATGAATTACATTCCTGCAACTTCGACGTCGTGGCACTGCAGGAGATTTGCTGGACAGGATAGAAAGTGTGGAAAAGCGGGCATCGGGCGGCTACCTTCTACCAAAGCTGTGGCACCACCAACGAGCTGGGAACCGGCTTCATAGTGCTGGGTAAGATGCGCCAACGCGTGATTGGGTGGCAGCCAATCAACGCAAGGATGTGCAAGCTGAGGATTAAAGGCCGTTTCTTCAACTATAGCATCATCAACGTGCACTGCCCACACGAAGGGAGACCCGACGACGAGAAAGAAGCGATCTACGCACAGCTGGAGCAGACATACGATGGATGCCCACTGCGGGACGTCAAAATCGTCATCGGTGACATGAACGTGCAGGTAGGAAGGGGGAAATGTATAGACCGGTCATCGGACCGGATAGTCTGCACACCGTATCGAATGACAACGGCCAACGATGCATAAACTTCGCAGCCTCCCGCGGAATGGTAGTCCGAAGCACTTTCTTTCCCCACAAAAATATCCACAAGGCCACATGGAGATCACCTAACCAAGAAACGGAAAACCAAATCGACCACGTTCTAATCGACGATAAATTCTGCTCCGACATCAGGAACGTCCGCATTTACCGCAGTGCGAATATTGAATCCGACCACTACCTCGTTGCAGTATGCCTGTGCTCAAAACTCTCGACGGTGAACAACACGCGTCGAAGTTGGACGCCGCGGCTTAACATTGGGCGGCTACAAGACGGTAGACTAGCCCAAGAATACGCGCAGCAGCTGGAAGTGGCACTCCCAACGGAAGAACAGCTAGGCGCAGCGTCTCTTGAAGATGGCTGGAAAGATATTCGATCCGCCATTGGTAGCACCGCAATCGCTGCACTTGGCACGGTGCCCCCGAATCAGAGAATCGACTGGTATGACGGCGAATGTGATCAATTAGGGGCCATACACATATTACGTAAGCACTTATGGGGGGAGGGGGAGTCGATCAATATCTTACGCTCCATATAAATACAAAATCATTTGTATGAAAAAATATCTTACATGGGGGGAGGGGGGATCGAAAAACCCAGAAAAAATGCTTACATAATAAGTGTACGATCCCTTAGTAGAAAAGAAGAATGTAGCATGGGCGAGATTGCTGCAACACCGCACGAGGGCGAACGAGGCACGATATAAACAGGCGCGGAACAGACAAAACTCGATTTTCCGGAGGAAAAAGCGTCAGCAGGAAGATCGAGACCGTGACGAGACGGAGAAGTTGTACCGCGCTAATAACACAAGAAAGTTCTATGAGAAGTTGAACCGTTCACGTAAGGGCCACGTGCCACAGCCTGATATGTGTAAGGACATAAACGGGAACCTTCTTACGAACGAGCGTGAGGTGATACAAAGGTGGCGGCAGCACTACGAAGAGCACCTGAATGGTGATGTGGCAGACGAAGATGGCGGTATGGTGATGGACCTGGGGGAACGCGCGCAGGACATAATTCTACCGGCTCCAGATCTCCAGGAAATACAGGAGGAGATTGGCCGGCTGAAGAACAACAAAGCCTATGGGGTTGACCAACTACCAGGAGAGCTATTTAAACACGGTGGTGAGGCACTGGCTAGAGCGCTGCACTGGGTCATCACTAAGATTTGGGAGGAGGAAGTTTTGCCGCAGGAGTGGATGGAAGGTGTCGTGTGTCCCATCTACAAAAATGGCGATAAGCTGGATTGTAGCAACTACCGCGCAATCACATTGCTGAACGCCGCCTACAAGGTACTCTCCCAAATTTTATGCCGTCGATCAGCACCAATTGCAAGGGATTCCATGGGGCAGTACCAGGTTTTATGGGCGAACGCTCCACCACGGACCAGGTGTTCGCCATTCGCCAAGTACTGCAGAAATGCCGCAAATACAACGTGCCCACACATCATCTATTCATCGACTTTAAAGCCGCATATGATAAAATCGATCGGGACCAGCTATGGCAGCTAATGCACGAAAACGGATTTCCGGATAAACTGACACGGTTGATCAAAGAGACGATGGATCGAGTGATGTGCGTAGTTCGAGATTCAGGGGCATTCTCGAGTCCCTTCGAAACGCGCAGAGGGTTACGGCAAGGTGATGGTCTTTCGTGTCTGCTATTCAACATCGCTTTGGAAGGGGTAATACGAAGAGCAGGGATTAACACGAGTGGTACAATTTTCAATAAGACCGTCCAGCTATTTGGCTTTGCAGACGACATAGATATTATGGCACGTAACTTTGAGAAGATGGAGGAAGCCTACATCAGACTGAAGAGGGAAGCCAAGCGGATCGGACTAGTCATCAACACGTCGAAGACGAAGTACATGATAGGAAGAGGTTCAAGAGAAGACAATGTGAGCCACCCACCGCGAGTTGGCATCGGTGGTGACGAAATCGAGGTGGTAGAAGAATTTGTGTACTTGGGCACACTGCCGTGGGTGACTGCCGAAAATGATACCAGCATAGAAATTCGGAGACGCATAGTGGCTGGAAATCGTACATACTTTGGACTCCGCAAGACGCTCCGATCGAATAGAGTTCGCCGCCGTACCAAACTGGCAATCTACAAAACGCTCATTAGACCGGTAGTTCTCTACGGACACGAGACCTGGACGATGCTCGTGGAGGACCAACGCGCACTTGGAGTTTTCGAAAGGAAAGTGCTGCGTACCATCTATGGTGGGGTGCAGATGGCGGACGGTACGTGGAGGAGGCGAATGAACCACGAGTTGCATCAGCTGTTGGGAAAACCATCCATTGTTCATACCGCAAAAATCGGGCGGCTGCGGTGGGCCGGGCACGTAGCCATAATGTCGGATAACCCGGTGAAAATGGTTCTCGACAACGATCTAACGGGCACAAGGAGGCGAGGTGCGCAGCGGGCAAGGTGGATCGATCAGGTAGAAGATGACTTGCGGACCCTCCGTAGACTGCGTGGTTGGCGACGTGTGGCCATGGACCGAGCCGAATGGAGAAGACTCTTATATACCGCACAGGCTACTTCGGCCTTAGTTTGAATAAATAATAAATAATAATAATAATTTCAACAATAAATATCAATTGTCATTTCCAGTAAGCATTTACTCTCACTCTGTAGATATTCAGAGTTTTGGCAAATTTAGACAGTTTGCTTCTACAGAGCAAAAACAGACACGAATGGACTTAATCAGTAGCTCTATGGGCAACTCCTAAATCGAACTTTTTATAGAAGTCTCGAAGACGTATGATGTTATACAGCCATCGACTCAGCTCGTCGAACTGAACAAATGTCTGTCAGTCCGTGTGCATGTGGGTGTGTGCACACGAAAGCCAACAACATTAGCCACTTTTTTATATAGTAATTCTTAACCGATTTTTTCGCATGTTGCATTCGTCGGGGGACAAACCCTAGTTGATCACTTTTGAATATAATAATGATCGGTCATTGCGCTTAAAAGTTATAAATAAAATGGTGTGTTGGAGCATATTTGCTTGGTTGGTTGATTCGGGACCCTCCTTAGCCTAACGGTAAGATGCGTGGCTATAAAGCAAGACCATGCTGATGGTGGCTGGGTTCGTTTCCTGGTGCCGGTCTAGGCAATTTTCGGTTTGGAAATTGTCTTGGCTTCCCTGAGCATAGAAGTATCATCGTGTTAGCCTCATGATATACGAATGCAAAAATGGTAACTTGGCTTAGAAACCTCGCGGTTAATAACTGTGGAAGTGCTGAATGAACACTAAGCAGCGAGGCGGCAATGTCCCAGTGGGGGATGTAATGCCAATAAGAAGAAGAAGATTGATTCGCTATACAGCGATTACAAGAGCTCGAATGTAGGCAATTATTTATGAAGCATATCACATTAAGGCCAAACTAAACGATTGAATTGAGGAAGGCATCGTCACCGCTAGGTGGATTAATCCGTATTTTTTTTAACAAAAAGGAACGTATTTCAATTGAATTTATCATTCGGTATGGTTCATCTTGGAAACAACATGTCACAATCGCAAAAATGTCTGAAAAGTATCTGTATAGAAACATGCGACTATCATGATCTTTTTCCGACAAGCTCAAAGACGTATAACTCGCAATACAGGGGTCATTTTAAAGTGAACAAATTCAGATTGGTTCATGTAATCCTATTATAAATAACATGCAAAGCATGCTGGGTTTTCATTTCGTTTAAAAAATAATTATAAACCTGTCTTGTTGTACAGATAATCCGCAGACACCCTGAAGAAATGAATGACGTTTGGCACACGCACACTAATGTTCGATTCATCATGTTTAAATATATGGTTGTTTTCGGATGTGAGAATCTTAATTGAGGTAATTCAATGTAAATCAAAATTGTAAAATGTCTGAGTAGCTATAAGCTCATTATATATCGTGTTTCAAATTATGCTTCTGATATTAGTTTATATAGTCAAATGGTTTTATAGAAATCCGATAAAACAAATTACACTGGGGATGCTTTTTACGCGGTTGTTTTTTGCTTGTTTCTGTTTTAATGAAACACTGAGTAAATCCCACCAAAAATCGGGGAAAAAATCAGGTGATATTTAAAAGTTGTGCATTTGCGTACCCATGAAATCCATCCGCGTAAAAAGCGACCCCAGTGTACACTGTTGCTCACCCGTCCAGTCTCCTATCATGCAAATCCCAACACTTTTATCATTGTACCGAGGGGCATGTGCTCCGACTACGTTGAATCCTCGCCCTTCGTATACGCGTCCATCGCCACCAATGGCAAAACTGTAGCCAATGTCATTCCAGCCGCGATCCTGTTGGTGAAACTTTTGCATGGAAAGCATGGCTTCACAGCATTCGGGTCCAGTGAGGCAAGCTGCCGGTTGGTATGAATGGTGGATAATTACGTACGGTATCCGACCAGCAAATTTTTCCACACTCTTCGGTGGTTTTGCATCCCATGCTTCTCTCGGAATGTAGGGTACTGTTTGAAAAAGAAATAAATTAAACAAACGCAAATAAAAATGTTTTCTAATCTAAGGTCAGTTAGGAAAATAAATCAAAATTCAATAAAAATAGCGTTCATTTTAAATCCAAATTTATTGGTCGGCACTCTAAGTAAAAATTCAGCTCATTATCATAAACAGTGTGTTTAAATGACTATACATTGTCCTAAATATCTATAACTAATCAATTATTAAGGTAGCATCAGAAGTTATGCTTAAAGATCGAATTTAAAAACGCCGAATACGCTTTTTGGTGCATTTAGGGCCGATGCCCACGTGGCTTTTTTTCTGCGTTGATGCGGCGTGCACGCAGCCCTAAAAAACCGCTGGGACATCGGCCCTTACTCCAACTTTTCTTTGCTTTGTCCAAAGAACGAGAAAACATCAAAATGAAAAAAAAAATACAAAACCGAGAATTATCCACCTAGCGGTGATGATGCCTTTCTCGTGCATCGTAAAATGTATTGAAAAAATCACATAAGATAGGTCAAAAAAGTACTTTAGGAGAATAGATCGCATTTTTCTAACATTTGCATGTTTTTGCATTAATTACTGTGTGGCATTGGACAGGCCTATTATCATAAATAGGCCTAGCAAGCATGTGTCAAATGACAGATCCTGTTTGTCATCGTGAGTATACACATTCGCAGTCAGTCGATCCCATCTTTCTCGCGAGTGCAGGCAGTGCAAACATGATGGATGATTATTATGCGCGATGTTGAATTGCACATTTGGCGATCCTGCCAGGAGTGTATGAACAAATTTCGCATGAAATCACCCATCATGTTTATAGAAGTGAGTGAAAGAAAACAATTTCGGACGTAGCCGAAAAAGTTAAAGCAGCGGAGATTTTTGCACCGGTAAGAAGAGTGACGATAAATGTATCTTTGTGAAAGAGAGGGATTCTACTTTTAGGGTGTTGTCCGCGAACCCAACACCGTTTTTTGACGTAAACTACGTCTAAGGGGAAGACTCGGATACAGGGTGACAAATGAAAATTTCCAAATTCGAGACCGTCACGAAATCATGTAAGATTTTGAACTTTAATAGCGCCTTTATCTTCCGATGGATTTTTGATATTTATATATCAATCGACTCGGAAATTCTCTACCAATTTGTCAATTATATTGAAACTTTGGATCATGAACGTTAAAATAGGGTATCGGATCATTTTGGCAGCACCCTCTTTTCTTGTCCGCAAGAGTCTCGTTTCGGTCGTCGCCGTTCAGTGCGGTTGGCTTTTGGACTCTGCTTTTTGTGCGGTGTTTCGCACTAAAAGTAAAACAATGGAGCCGGACCAGTGACCGCGGTCGAAACAAAGGTAACCAAAATGCGTTATGTAGTGTATGGTGCATAAAAAGTGATGCAGATAGGGGCATGTTTGTGCAGGCATGAGACGATCAATTGCTATCAATGCCAATGTCCTTGCTAGTAATGCAATCATCACAATGTATTGCACAAACATGTTTATATTAAAAAACGACTTTGGAAAAATGACGAGCATTTTTTTTTTTGAAAACTATTAAGGCCGTTACACATATTTATTAAAAATTATGATCTACGCAAGGTCAAAGTCTACTGGTCTCCGCAAAGTCAAGGGGGAGGGGGTAATCTTCTTCTTCTACTGAATCGAGCGGCGTGAAAATTTGAATGCAGAGGTTTTTGGGGCCGGGAAGGTTCTTAAGATGATTCGAGACCCTCTTCTCTTCGAAACCTGGCTCCTATAACTCATAACTAATAACTCGAGATCAAGCAAATGGAAACAAATCTGGCGTGGGAGGTTTTGGAAGGAAGATATGTTTCTGTGGTGGTTTGCAACGCCTCCTCCTTCCGGAAAGGGGGGCTCCCATACAAATGAACCAAAAATTTTTGCATAACTCGAGAACTAATCAGAGAATAAATCAGTTTAGGCGAAACAAAGTTCGTCGGGTCTGCTAGTAAAAAATAAATATTAAAATGAAAAAAAAAAAATAAAAAAGAAACTTCTCGGATTTGTTAAAGAATGTTTTGATAGTTCTCAAAATGTACCGGAATTTTTTTTTGTTGCCCTTCAAATTGGTATTTTTGAGCGAAACAATCCGAAAAGGAGGGGAGAAATATTTTTAAATTTTTTTTTATAGGGTAACCGTACCCTTAGTGGAGATAGCACCAATAGTGGAGGTAGTGGGGTTTTAATGAGATTTATCATATTTATAGGCTTAACGATGGTTTTAGTTGATGCGTCGTGCTTTAAATATCCTATTAAATGCAACTTACCTTAAGATTTCGCTTGAAAAACTATTGAAAACAATGATTTTCCTTAACAAAATTGACTCCTTTGCACCTATAGTGGTGCAACTGTACTAATAGTGGCGAGTCTCATAAGAAACCAATGGATAGCACCACTATAGGAACCAAAATTAATTTTTACCGGCACTAAAGGAACAGTGTACCCATAGTGGCGCAAGCAATATTTGGTAATTGTTGATGTTAAATGACATCTATCTCATTTTTGTTAGCAAATTTATTATCTTATCTATTGACTAAGATAATAGAGCAGTAAATTTCCCATAATTATCAATTTTTAAAAACATTTTCTTTTGAGGATCTACTAATACCTCCACTATTGGTACCGTTACCCTATCGGCCTAATAATATTTTGTCCACTTAAATGCGCGCCTGAATCAGAAGGATTTAACTTTGATTCAGGAAGTGTGAATGCACTTAAGATATTTTTATAATACGTGGGTGCAAACATGCGGTACTTATTGTACACGACAAAAGCTTCGGAACGCATATGTTCGTGAAACGGGCTACATGAGTTACAATAGAGCTATCACCTTCTTGCTTCCTGATTCAAAAGTCTTGCAATGATATTAATAAAATGGTTGCACGAATATTTTATCCATAGTGACATTCAGTGTTGGTAGAATCATACTCAAATCTGAATCATCGAGGTTTCATGCACGAGCTAACTCGCCTGCGATTCTGTAGGGGGAGCATCGCGCTTGAGTTTCTCGGCCAGAATCGCATCGCTTCGCTCACTCACCGAAAAATGATTTCGTTCTAAAAAGCGTCAAAACGCAATCGAGGCGTATGTTTTGTCTATATATGCAATTATTAGCCATTGTTTTAGCTTAGCTTAGCTTAGCTTAGACTGACTGTACATATCAATGGTTGCTACTCCGTGATTGATCAGAACTGGTGCAAATTGCACTACGATCCTAGTGAATAGTGGTTGGGATTTACCAACTATTCTCGAAGTGCACGTTTCAGCAGCTCGCAAATGTTGATCAATAACGGCGCCGGCCAAGTCCTTACAGTCAGTTGGGAAAGGGAGGGAATGTGAGTGTGTGGTAATTGTTGCTACTAGAGACCGAGAATACCTCTGCATCTCCACATTTACTACGGGAAGGAAGTAGTGTTAGTTGGGTGGGGTAATCAGTAACATAGATCGGGATTCACCATGGAAAGTGATGTGACCTATGAAACTTCTACACAGCAGTATTAGCATTTCCTTAATTTGTTCAATTGTTCATTCTTCGCGAGAATAAACAATCAATCGCTCAAAGTGAGCGATTGTTCATTTGAATTTCGGATTAGGCGCCCTCGTTATCATTTCATTAACGTAAGAAAAGTAAAAAAGAAACGGGATTTAAATTGAAAATAATTGATAGTAATCGGAAAGCTAATGTTATTCAGCAACCCTTATTTTATCTCTATTTGACGTTAAGTAAGAATGTAAATTTACGTTCATTTTACATGTCGTTTATTTTGCATTACTTTCGCGCGCGTGTGTGTCACTTGCATTGACCAGTATACCGTAATCAGGATCTCACTGGTATTAATCCTGATGTGCCGGTTGGCACTCGTGTTGGGCTTGTGCACTTTGAGCGGCACACGTTCGCTTCCCAGTCTACATAAAATCGCACATGGTGCAATACAAGCACTCCAGCATCCTACACGACACCATATACGTTCATGTGTTGACTGGGTTTGATAGGGCCTGCTTATGGACACATGCAGCTTTTTGTAGAGGTTTAACAGAGCCCACTGTCAAACCCCACCACATCCTAGGCAGGCCCCCTAACTCGCAGTGGCCATGGGGAGGGGTCATCAAGCCCTTGGACATAGTCCCTGCTGCCCCTTATGGAATTATTAGCCATTGTTTTAGATGAAAAACAGTTAATTCAATGCATTCAACAATGAAGAACACATAAATATCATGCAATGATGCAAATTGCGATTCAAATCATGAGCAAATCTCTGGGCCTTGTTTCTGGTGGAATTCGACTCACGCATGGTTTGAATCGCCGATGAGATTTGAGATTTTGAGATTTTACCAACACTGGTAACACTACCAGACAGTGGGAGTTAGATTGTAATAACTCACACACCCTCTTTTCCGGTCCGCAACGTTTACTACTCGCGCGCATCACAACCAAATTAATTGGGTTTTGGTACATGATTGACATTTTATGATTTCTAGTGATGCACGAAAAACAAGATATGCCTATGATTGTAATATTTCTGAATAACAAATGTTGCAAACGGAAAAGAGAATGCTCCCATAGAGCTTCTTCTATTGAAATATTTCATCAAATGCTTCAAACCCCAAATGTAGGCAATTCGGATCAAAGAAAGGCATCATTACCACTGAGGAATAAATTTGGGTTTTCATAGTAACTTTTTTAAACAATTGTCGTATCCAACAATTTTCATATCTTCAGGTCACTCCTGACGGAATCCAATTTTCAAAGTACTCGCGTTTTCAATGGCACACCATTCGATACGGAAGCAACGCACAACTGTCATTTTTATTTTTTCACGCATGCTGCGACGCAGCAAAGCTGAGAAAACAAAAATGACAGTTGTGCGTTGCTTCTGTATCGAATGGTGTGCCCTTGAAAACACGAGTACTTTGAAAATTGGATTCCGTCAGGAGTGACCTTAAGATACGCTAGTTTTATTCGAAACCAGTGACATAAGTAATCAAATAAATTTTCTACAAATATTCATGCATGATGGCACTACAATCCTTAATGAACAAAACTGCCTTACGTAGTTTACGTTGGGCGGTTGTGTCTTGTACATAACCCTTCTGATTTTTCACAATGGTTCTTACAGTTTTGTTTGCTCGCTCTTATTTGGGGGATAAATTCATCCCCCAGTGTCAAATTACCTCAACATTGATTTCTTTTGCGAAAGTGTGTGCGCAAATTTTGAATGTTACAGGACAACATTATGCAAAACGAACACACCACTGAATAATGCTACATGATACAATTAAAACAATTTTGCGCCTAATATCATGTTTAAAACTTAAAAGAAAATCCAACTAATTTGTCTAATTAATCAGAATGTAGCTTACAGATGGCACTGTTTACACATTTGCACGTTTTGCATAATTTTCACCATCAGAATTGTATACGTTGCATTCGCATATTGGTGACTCAGATAAGACCCCAACAAACATTGGAAAATGCTAAAAAAACTAGCTAGTTCAGCCTAAATTGTTTGTTAGGATGTGACATGGATGGCGTAGCTTGTCATCCCTATGGAGTTGTCCGTATGTTTCGCCTTCAAAGCACTTTGAAGCTTTGAAGCTTTGTGACGATTATGTTTTAGTTTTTGTAAACACTCTTTATTACATGCCAAAAAAAATGTTTCTGCGGGACTATCTCACTATCTTAGTTTATTTTGGTCGGCTGATGGGTAATGATGCACAAATTTATTGAATGAAGTAGGTTTGTATCGTTTTTGTTGGAACGCAAACAGATATGCTTGTTTGCCAAAGTCTCTTTCAATTTGTTAAGAGAAGTAGTTTCTTAGATCAGATCTCGCTAATTTGATTCGATTGGTTTGTTGGGATGTGACATGGATGGCGTAGCTTGTCATCCCTATGGAGTTGTCCGTATGTTTCGCCTTCAAAGCACTTTGAAGCTTTGAAGCTTTGTGACGATTATGTTTTAGTTTTTTGTAAACACTCTTTATTACATGCCAAAAAAAATTGTTTCTGCGGGACTATCTCACTATCTTAGTTTATTTTGGTCGGCTGATGGGTAATGATGCACAAATTTGCACTTGCAATTGATCAAACGTTCACCACCAGTGTGGTTTTCAAACTAAAACCCCCCCTAAATTTCTGTATCCCACACGATGCTCTGCGTGACGTCACCCATCTTCTCTTCGTGTTGTATGTTGCAAGCTAATTGGTGACGACAGAACCGTCAACATGCAGCGTGAATGTGGTGGAATTAATTCTGCATACAATGGCCTAGTGTGCAAAATACGATCGCTCAGAACACATACAACACGAAGAGAAGATGGGTGACGTCACGCAGAGCATCGTGTGGGATGCAGAAATTTAGGGGGGTTTTTAGTTTGAAAACCACACTGGTGGTGAGCGTTTGATCAATTGCAAGTGGGTGAAGAAAATTGTACTTTGTATTTTTCAAATGAAAATTGTTAACTATGTTTCAATAAATTTTAGATCTGATGATGGCTGAAAAGCAGTAGGCCGAAACGTTATGCAAAATTATGCAAAGTGTGTGTTTAGTTTTCACCGAAAAATATCAACAAATTAACGATATACAATTTTCAATAAGTCCGTCCAGCTATGTATTTGGCTTCGCCGACAACATAGATATTATGGCACGTAACTTTGAGAAGATGGAGGAAGCCTACATCAGACTGAAGAGGGAAGCCAAGCAGATCGGACTAGTCATCAACACGTCGAAGACGAAGTACATGATAGGAAGAGGTTCAAGAGAAGACAATGTGAGCCACCCACCGCGAGTTGGCATCGGTGGTGACGAAATCGAGGTGGTAGAAGAATTTGTGTACTTGGGCTCACTGGTGACTGCCGAAAATGATACCAGCAGAGAAATTCGGAGACGCATAGTGGCTGGAAATCGTACATACTCGACTCCGCAAGACACTCCGATCAAATAGAGTTCGCCGCCGTACCAAACTGACAATCTACAAAACGCTCATTAGACCGGTAGTCCTCTACGGACACGAGACCTGGACGATGCTCGTGGAGGACCAACGCGCACTCGGAGTTTTCGAAAGGAAAGTGCTGCGTACCATCTATGGTGGGGTGCAGATGGCGGACGGTACGTGGAGGAGGCGAATGAACCACGAGTTGCATCAGCTGTTGGGAGAACCATCCATCGTTCACACCGCGAAAATCGGACGACTGCGGTGGGCCGGGCACGTAGCCAGAATGTCGGACAATATCCCGGTGAAAATGGTTCTCGACAACGATCCGACGGGCACAAGAAGGCGAGGTGCGCAGCGGGCAAGGTGGATCGATCAGGTAGAAGATGACTTGCGGACCCTTCGTAGACTGCGTGGTTGGCGACGTGTAGCCATGGACCGAGCCGAATGGAGAAGACTCTTATATACCGCACAGGCCACTTCGGCCTTAGTCTGAATAAATAAATAATAATTTATTACCCAATTCATAAAATTAATTAATAAATTCTGCTGAAAATCGTCGGTGCATATTTTCAAAATAACCCTCGGAATGGTAGTTTCGACTGCAATATTTTTTTGCGTGTGGGCATTGCCACCATTTAAAAAAAAATCGATTTTGATTCATTTTTCCTTCTATTAAAAGTTCATTTTTTGAGTAATCCTATAGCCTTTCGGTACAACTTTGTTGTACGAGAGAGCAGAAACATAATTATTAGAGTGGGGCGCAGTTGTGCACTCAAACTTCGTCCGATCAAGTGAGATCAAGGGTTTTCTGAATCGATTTGGGACCCCAATCCACTGTGCAAAATATGGGCTCGATTGGTTGCGACCTCGCATGCCGCATCGCGTTTTAAATTTACATGGAGATTAGTATGGGAAAACGTACTTTTTTACATTTTTGCTATTAGCGGCTTCAATTTATCATCAATCACGTGACTCAATACGTTAGCATATAGTCTGGAAGATGCCGAAAGACTTTGCCGAAGAAGGTACGTAGCTGGAAGGTCTACAAAAAATGTTATTACGTTTCGAAAATTGATCGTTCAAACCATATGCAAGAAATCAATGTTTCTGCCAGCACTACCGGACGACCTATGATATTCATGGGGCAAAACCCATCTTCCTTCTCATCGTATTTTTTTCTTTGTGAAATGATTCCGGATAGCTCTAAAGCCCTATAAAATCAATTATTTTGAAATAACACTCAGTTAAATTATTGGTCTACGTAATTCGGCAGTGCTGGCAGAATAAACGATTTTTAGCATATGGTTTGAACACTTAATCTTCGAAGCGTTATAACTTTTTTCGTGGACGTTCCAGCAACGTGCCTTCTTCAGCATCCTATGGGTTATACTTTAACGCAATGTGCCACTTGGTTTACGATGAACTGAAACCTCTAGTAGTAGAAATACAAAAATATACGTTCTTCCATACTAATTTCCATACAAACTTCAAACGCGATGCGGAAAACGAGGAAGCAACCAATCGGTCCCAAATTCTGCACAGTTGTTCAGGACCCAGAATGGCTTCGAAAAACCATTGATTTGAAAAAATGACCATGACGCCCCACTCTAATAATTATATATAAAATAACCCAACTTAATTCACCGTGTAGTGATAATGTCTTTGATTTAGCCGGTACACCAACCTTATATGGTGTTTATATGGTTCGATAAGAGGTTCCTATAGGAAGAGTAACGCCATGTGCCACGTTTGACAGGTCTCCTGCTCGTTTGGAACGCGCATATGTATGGAACTGACAGACGATTCTGTTCCAATTCTGACACTTGACGACACTGTTATTATAGTCACTGTAGGTTCGATGTACCATTTTCTTCATAGCTTTTTAACATATATACGCCATTTGGCATAAGGTCATTTGTCCTAAAGACCATTTGACATAACGGTCATTTTGCATAATTGAGAACAGTGACAAAAGTGAGGGTCATTTGGCATAACGAACATATGGCATATTTTTTTTGTGTTCATAAAATTAGTTACTAAGCTAAGTGGTGCTGAAAAAAATTCATAATCCTAATCCAACGTCCATTAACCGACTATGGGAACTAAGAACAGTAACACCCGTTGTCCAATAATTCAACTTTACATGTTAACTATTTGGAAAATATCTAGCTGAGCTTCCATTATTTTTCCTGTTTATTACTGATAAACTGTGGGAAGGGAAATCGGAAATGTATTAGTGTGATCACAATCGACACGTCGAAAGATCTGATATCGTTATACTTTGTGCGGTACAAAAGTAAATCAATTGATATGCGTTTGATCGTATTCCTGCTCGGTGTGCAAGTAGTTAATTTGTTCTGCTTTATGCGGTCGAGTCATGGTTGGTTAAAATTATTGTGTAAAAAGAATGTCACGGTCGTATCGCTTAGCAGAGTGAATCCAGATCCAACGATACCTACCGACTAGATAATTATCCTTCCTGTGATTTTTGTTGAGACGCAGAGGTAAACACGGTCTTCAAATAGCAAAAACCACCTACTAATCTTCCTTCCCTCTTCCTAACTGACTACAAGGACGTGGCCGGCGCCGTTATTGATCATTTGAACATTTGAGTCACTGAAACTTACACACTGAGAATGCTTGAACAATCCCAGTTAGTCATTCAGTTGATTCCTTGTACAATTTCCCTGATTCTGGTAAATCACGGAGTAGCAACCATAGATATGTGTAGCCAGTCAAAGCTAAGCTAAGCTTAGCTAAGTTAATACGGAAATGGTAGATGTGATTCGTCCTTTGGATGTAGGCGTTTTTCTGGAATACGGTAGTGAATTTAATCCCGAGCGTTGGCCCAGGGTAAAGCAATGGTGGAAGTGTTTCTTTCTTTGAAAGTAAGCGTTTGCCCGGATTGAGACAATCTTGGATTTAATCCATTCTTCAAAAGTAGCTGTTTTTCCGGAATCAAGCAAGGGGAATCAGGACTCTTTTTAGACGCAGACGTTTTCCTGGAATAAGTTAATGACGGATGTGATTCCTTGCTTGGAAGTAGTTCTGCCGTTTCGTTTGTCCGTATTTCCTTAAAATCTCTATCGTCAGTCTAAATCTATCAGAACATATCCTCAATCTACTCTAACTATGTGTAAAAATACATCAAATAACCCTTTCCATTTAACAGTTCCGAATAATGCCAAATGACCCACTTTGTTGTTGCAGTTCAAAATTATGCCAAATGTCCGTTATGCCAAATGATCTTATGCCAAATGGCGTTGTACCAAATTACTTTATGTCAAATGACCCAGACCCACCTACAAGGTACCCTCCCAAATTGTATGCCATCGACTAACACAAATTGCAAGAGAGTTCGTTCGGGATACCAGGCGGAATTCATGGGCGATCGCTCCACCCAAACCAGGTTTTCGCCGTACGCCAGCTATTTCAGAAATGCCGGGAATACAACGTGCCACACTTCATCTATTAACCGACTTCAAAGCCGCATATGATACAATCGATCGGGACCAGCTATGTCAACTAATGCACGAAAATGGATTTCCGGATAAATTTATACGGTTGGTCTAGGCGACAATGGATCGGGTGATGTGCGTAGTTCGAGTTTCAGGGGCATTCCTTAGTCCCTTCGAAACGCGCAGAGGGTTACGGCAAGGTTATGGTCTTTCATATCTGCTATTCAACATCACTTTGGAGGGGGTAATAGGAAGGTCAGGGATTGACACGATTGGTACGATTTTCACTAATTACGTATAGTTATTTGGTTTTGCCGACGACATAGATATTATGGCACGTAGCTTTGAGAAGACGGAGGAAGCATTAATCAGACTGAATAGTGAAGCTAACCGGTTTGGACTAGCCATCAACACGAAGACGAAGTACATGATAGGAAGAGGTTCAAGGGAAGACAACGTGAGCCACCCACCACGAGTTCGTACGTTTTATATCCAGAATTTTCGACTTTTACATCAAAATGTACACTGCTAGATTCTAAAGCGCGAAATGTGGGTGAAAATTTCAGCTTTCTTTATCTATCTGAATGAATATGAATTTTAAATTTCCCAATGAATATTCCACAGCAAAATAGTGTTCCACTAAGTAATCACCGAAGGCCACAAAAATTCTCACGTTTATCAACTCATACCATATATCGTCTTAAATTCGTGCGATTACTCATTTGTACTCGTTCAACAACTATCACTGATCAGACGAACTGTGCTTCCCACTACGATCACATCGCTGCTCAAATAATCTTCTTTGAATATATCGAAGGTACTTTCCGGAGTACCGTCAAATGGGGTTATTTGCAACGATGGGGTAACTGCAACATTTTAACTTGATCCCAGTCAGATACATTTTTCAAGACTGTCCGTCATTTTTCCAATCTGAACATCAATGCTATCAAACTTTAGTGTGTGATAGCAAGCTATGACGTTAAGAACAAGCCTCCCGGAGTCCAGAGTTACGAGAAAAGTGAAATCTATTGAACTGTCAAATCGTCTACCTATCGAGCAAAGTAAACAAATGATTGTTTTACAATGTTCTGAAAACTTTGTGAATATGTACATTATGTGGAAGATTAGGATATGAAAAATGCATTGGAGGTAACTACTTTCCTTCGATGGGACTCGAACCCACGACCCTCAGTACGCTAGACTGAACGCTAGTGAACTTTAGTCACAAGCACAACAACATGAGCATTATTAAAAATCAGTGTAAGCTGATCCTCTTTGCGCAATTTCACTATCAGAAACTTTGTTTTAAAATCGCTTTTCAAAAGGACCTAAATAACATTTTTCAAAAATTTGAGTTAAGTGTTGCAAATAACAGATTTTATATTAATCTACATGCTACCTGAATACTCGTGCTATTGTTATACCTACAAATGGTCAGAAAATATTGGAAATAAAAATAAATACCAATGTACAAAATTGATAAAACTATATTTGATTCAGTACGCTAGTATGGATCGTTATATGGTACATGGTTATTGTGATATGAAACCAAGAATGTGTTCCGATCTATGCTCAAACCCATCTAAGACTTTCCTGAAATAAGGCCTTTAGATCTACACGCGTAGCCAGGGATCTATCCGCCTGTTTCAAATAAGGTGCATGCTCTATGTGGCTCTTAGAATAGATTGTGTTCAAAGCCTAAGTTCTTGGTCATCCAAAAAAATCCAGAAGCAAGGCCTTTGGATCTACACGCGTAACCAAAGATCTATCCAACTGTTTCAAATATGATGCATGCTCTGTGTGGTTCATAGAATAGATTGTGTTCAAAGCATAAGTTCTTGGTCATCCAAAAAAATTTGAGGTAAGGCCTTGAGATCTACACGCGTAACCAAAGATCTATCCGACTGTTTCAAATATGGTGCATGCTCTGCGTGACTCATAGAGTAGATTGTGTCAAAGCCTAACTTCTTGGTCATCCAGCAAATTTCCGAAGTAAGGCCTTTAGATCTACACGCGTAACCAAAGATCTATCCGCCTGTTTAAAAAATGGTACATGCTCTGTGTGACTCATAGAATACATTGAGTTCAAAGCCTAACCCAACAAACAATTTAAGCTGAACAAGCTAATTTTTTAGCTGAAGAAGCTTATTTGCCACGAATCAAGCTCTTCTTCAACTTCCAATGTTTGTTGGGAGGTTCTTGGTCATCCAGCAAATTTCCGAAGCAAGCCCTTTAGATCTACACGCATAACCAAAGATCTATCCGTCTGTTTCAAATATGGTACATGCTCTGTGTGACTCACAGAATAGATTGTGTTCAAAGCCTAAGTTCTTGGTCATCCATCAAATTTCCGAAGTAAGACCTTAAGATCTACACGCGTAACCAAAGATCTATCCGACTGTTTCAAATATGGTACATGCTCTGTGTGACTCATAGAATAGATTGTATTCAAAGCATAAGTTCTTGGTCATCCAAAAAAATTCCAAAGTAAGCCCTTTAGATCTATACGCGTAACCAAAGATCTATTCGACTGTTTCAAATATGATGCATACTCTGGTCATCTTGGTCATTCATGGTCATTGCATGCTTTGTGTGGTTCATATAATAGATTGTATTCAAAGCCTAAGTTCTTGGTCATTCTGAAAATTTCCGAAGTAAGGCCTTTAGATCTACACGCGTAACCAAAGATCTATCCAACTGCTTCAAATATGTTGCATGCTCTGTGTGACTCATAGAATAGATTGTGTTCAAAGCCTAAGTTCTTGGTCATCCAGCAAATTTCCGAAGTAAGACCTTAAGATCTACACGCGTAACCAAAGATCTATCCGACTGTTTCAAATTTGGTACATGCTCTGTGTGACTCATAGAATAGATTGTATTCAAAGCATAAGTTCTTGGTCATCCAAAAAAATTCCAAAGTAAGCCCTTTAGATCTATACGCGTAACCAAAGATCTATTCGACTGTTTCAAATATGATGCATACTCTGGTCATCTTGGTCATTCTTGGTCATTGCATTCTTTGTGTGGTTCTTATAATAGATTGTATTCAAAGCCTAAGTTCTTGGTCATTCTGAAAATTTCCGAAGTAAGGCCTTTAGATCTACACGCGTAACCAAAGATCTATCCAACTGTTTCAAATATGTTGCATGCTCTGTGTGACTCATAGAATAGATTGTGTTCAAAGCCTAAGTTCTTGGTCATCCAGCAAATTTCCGAAGTAAGGCCTTTAGATCTACACGCGTAACCAAAGATCTATCTGCCTGTTTCAAATATGGTACATGCTCTGTGTGACTCATAGAATAGATTGTATTCAAACCATAAGTTCTTAGTCATCCGAAAAAAATCCAAAGTAAAGTCTTAAGATCTATACGCGTAACCAAAGATCTATCCGACTGTTTCATATATGGTGCATGCTCTGTGTGATTCATGGAATAGATTGTGTTCAAAGCATAAGCTCTTGGTCATTCTGAAAATTTCCGAAGTAAGGCCTTTAGGTCTACACGCGTAACCAAAGATCTATCCGACTGTTGCAATTATGTTGCATGCTCTGTGTGGGTCATAGAACAGATTGTGTTCAAAGCATAAGTTCTTGGTCATTATGAAAATTTCCGAAGTAAGTCCTTTAGATCTTTAGATCACATTATCTCATTGATCGGTCACCACCAAATCGCGCGCCTTTGAATATCGCCCATCACTATAGGGACAAGAAGGCGAGGTACGGAACGAGCAAGATAAATCGATCAGTTGAAGGTAATTAGCCGACCCACCGTGAACTGTACACATTCAGTTTTTGTCTCTGTAGCTCGACAAAATCCGCACAGCCGTGTGCCCCGCAAAATAAAAATCTGAAATTCCGTCAAAAATGAGGTTTGTTAGCTGAGCTTTGGCAAATTATTTGCTGATTCTCAGCAACTTTTACAGATATATCGGCGAAAAATATGTTTGCAGGTACTCGGCTTAATTGATTACAAGCTATTCCATAAGCCACAAAGAGCTTGAAATGAGTACCATATCAATTATTGTCTTTATTAAAGATATTCTTGGAATAATTTTCTTGCCCTCTTGTACCATGCTACAAGTACACTCTGAGAAAAATCTATAGAGTAGAGTGGGGCAAGAGTACGCACTTAGTTTTCAATCGATCATGTGGCTCTTATGAAGCAAGCTTCTGCATATCAAATCAGTGTCGATGATTCATATACTCTTCCTTTATGTTACCCAGTGGAAAAAATATTGAAATTATTGAGATTCCTTTTAGTAGAACCCTTATTGCAAGACAAGTGAAAAACGCACTCTTACCCCACCGGTGGGGTAAAAGTGCGCATCGGGTGGGGTAAGAGTACGCATTTATCCAATCATGTGCTTTAAGTATATATTAACATAAATAAGAGTTAATAACATTTAATTGATGTTTAATGAGCATATATTAGGGAATGTTTAAAGATTACGTAACTCTTAAAGGGGGAGGGGGTCCTAAAAATGTGCACTTTCATACGGAAAAACCATTGTTTTTTATATATACAAAAAACTACAGAGGTAAAAATATATATCAGGTTTCGCGTGGCGTATACAAAGGCATTTTCCTTAAAGAAAGTCCACCAATCACGTAACGTAAAATTTGGCTATTTCATCCCCCCCCCCCCCCCCCTATCTTACACTATTTGTATGAATCCTCTAAAAATTATATGGATCGTCACACATCTCACAACCCCTCCCAGCTAAACGTTGCGTAATTTATGAATGTTTCTTTTGATTAAATGAAATTATCATTTAGATGAAATTGTGTTTTCGTACTATGTTTAGGTGTACAACAAGTCCTTATACAATTTCATTATTTCGCTTCAGTGCTTTGTTCGCTAAGTCCTTTCTAACACCAAATTAATTCAACTTATCCTAAATCCTTGTGATAAGTTCAAATTCTACCCAGGTTTTCTGAGTTGTAGATCTTTACGCTTTGGGAGAAGTCTTATTTCGGCCGGAGATACGGGTTTGACATCATAACTTGAAGATTCATATGCGTACTCTTGCCCCACCGGTTCCTGCGTACTTTTACCCCACAGTCCCAAAAAATATTCAAGTAATGGTTTTGACTTCTTGGAAAACCAACCGGATTGGTGTTCTGTACCATAAAGTACTCTATACAATAGGTTATCGAAATGGTATAATGTTCACCTGATTCAACGTATATATATGGTAATGAAATACTAGTTGCGGAAATCCAATTATTTTTAGCAAAATGACCAAAAAGTTATCTAACTCCATATCTCCCTTGTTGTTTATTCAAATCGTTTACAATTACACATGATAATAGTTGGCCAGAATACCAGTCAAACTGATGCAGTGCTGCTAGTTTATCTTTTTTTATTACTTCAAAAAATCGAAAACGTACTCTTACCCCACGCGCACTCTTGCCCCACTCTACTCTAATTGATGTTTAATGAGCATATATTAGAGAATGTTTAAAGATTACGTATTAAAGAGGGGGGCGGGGTCCTAAAAATGTGCACTTTCATACGAAAAACCATTGTTTTTTATATATCCAAAAAAACTACAGAGGTAAAAATATATATCAGGTTTCGCGTGGCGTATACAAAGGCATTTTCCTTAAAGAAAGTCCACCAATCACGTAACGTAAAATTTGGCTATTTCATCAGCCCTCCCCCCCCTATCTTACACTATTTGTATGAATCCTCTAAAAATTATATGGATCATCACACATCACACAACCCCTCCCAGCTAAGCGTTGCATAATTTATGAATGTTTCTTTTGATTAAATGAAATTATCATTTAGATGAAATTGTGTTTTCGTACTATGTTTAGGTGTACAACAAGTCCTAATACACTTTCATTATTTCGCTTCAGTGCTTTGTTCGCTAAGTCCTTTCTAACACCAAATTAATTCAACTTATCCTAAAACTTGTGATAATTTCAAATTCTGTACCTTTTTCTTAGTTGTGGATCTTTACGCTTTGGAAGAATTCTTTTTTTTGCCGGAGATACGGGTTTGACATCATAACTTGAAGATTCATATGCGTACTCTTGCCCCACCGGTTCCTGCGTACTTTTACCCCACAGTCCCAAAAATTATTCAAGTAATGGTTTTGACTTCTTGGAAAACCAACCGGATTGGTGTTCTGTACCATAAAGTACTCTATACAATAGGTTATCGAAATGGTATAATGTTCACCTGATTGAACGTATATATGGTGATGAAATACTAGTTGCGGAAATCCAATTATTTTTAGCAAAATGACCAAAAAGTTATCTAACTCCATATCTCCCTTGTTGTTTATTCAAATCGTTTACAATTACACATGATAATAGTTGGCCAGAATACCTGTCAAACTGATGCAGTACTGCTGGTTTATCTTTTTTTATTACTTCAAAAAATTGAAAACGTACTCTTACCCCACGCGCACTCTTGCCCCACTCTACTCTACTAAATAGATTTAATGTTGACCCCAAATTCGTTTAGATCATTCCACGTCGAGCATCCGTGCGAGACGGTTGTAAGTCCGCGTACGGTCTGCTTCTCATTCGGTTTTTTTCCTGAAGTACAGGTAGTGGTTTTTTTCCGAAAGTGTTTTGAAGCATAGTGCTTGAGTGGAAGTGGTGCTTAGCTGTAGCAGTTAGATAGCCATTTCGTTGGTTTTGCAACTACGCAAAACTTTGCAGTTTATTCGGCGTCCATCGCAGGCGCAGGCATCATCGTCCCACGCCGACAGTCATCATCCATCGTGCGTCTCCACCAACACAGACGCCGCCGTCCTGCCACCATCCATCCACCCAGTTGCAGTGTTGGATGCGGCGAGAACACCAACAATAGCGTGGTTCGCTTCGACCGCACCACCGGCGAGTGTCCATCAAGCTAGTGTGTGCTGCCAGAACTGTTAGCCGGCAACACAGCAGTGTGAACGCAAGTATTTAATTGAGCTCCCTCTCATTGTTCCCCTCTCTTCTCAATCTTATTGGAATAGTTTTTTTCTTTCTTTCTTACTCGTCTTCCCCTCTGTCCCAAATCATTATTTTGTTTGTGTGTGTGTTTTTTTTCTGCCCTTGTGATAATTGTTTAGTTTTAAAAGAGATTGTGCCTCGCTGCAGCGGCGCATTTCGTGTCCGCAATGCGCGAAGGCGAAGTTGGCGGGGGTACTTCGTATTCCATGTCAGATGTTTCGTTGCATTCGGGTGTTCCAAACCAAAATGAAATGGACACCAGCAACGCTAAAATTTCCTCTACGAGCCCCCGTCACAAGGTCTACCCTCACGACTCTAGTGGGCCGTATGTTGTTTTCTTTCGACCCAAAGGCAAACGTTTGAATATCAGCCAGATTAGCAAAGATCTGGAAAAGCGATTTTCGTCTGTCACGACCATTGACATGGTTGGGTCCAGTAAACTCCGTGTCACGGTCAGTGATCGCAAACAGGCCAACGAGATTGTCACCTGTGAGCTTTTTACTCTCGAATATAGGGTGTATTTACCGTCAGCAGTGTGTGAGATCGCGGGGGTGGTGACGGAGGGAAGTATGACATGCGACGATTTGAAACAAGGTTTCGGTCGTTTCAAAAACGTTTCATTGCCTCCTGTTGCGATACTGGATTGCAAACAAATGTATTCGGTGTCGCAGGAGGGAGAGAAGCGGAGTTATTCCCCGTCTGACTCTTTCTGCGTCACTTTTTCCGGGTCCGCACTGCCTGACTACGTAGTGATTGGCAAACTTCGTCTACCTGTTCGGCTGTATGTACCGAAGGTGATGAATTGTGTTAATTGCAAGCAGCTGGGCCACACCGCTCAGTACTGTTGCAATAAACCTCGCTGTGCATCATGCGGAGAGAAGCATGTGGAGGGAGCATGCAAGACGACACCGAAATGTGTCTATTGTAACGAAAGCCCTCCACATGCTCTTGAAGCTTGCCCAACGTACATACAGCAGCGAATCCACCAGAAGCGGTCTCTTCAGCAACGTTCTCGGCGAAGTTACGCCGAAATGTTGAGGAAGGCCGCTCCTCCACTCGTTTCTGACACCATCTACTCGTCTCTTCCTTTGGACGATCAAGGTAGCTCTGACTCCGAGGTTGGAAATGGGGTTCCCTTTGTTTTCAATGGCTCAACGAGGAAGAGAATAAAACAGAGCCAGCGACCCTCGAAAAAGCCTAGAAAACAGCCTCAAAGTGAGCCCCAATCCAACATGGTCAAATTCAAAGCGGGAGGAAATACTCAAAAACGATCAACTTTTGTGGTTTCACATCGGGATGATCGAGAGTTTCCACCGCTTCCGGGAACATCTAAAATCCCCCATTTTTTGCGATTTCTCAGCCAGAAAGAGAGCATACAGAGCGAGCAGAAGAACTCCCGAGCGCTCCAATGTTCACACTTTCTGGCATCGTGGAGCTCATCCTCAACTTCTTTGATGCTTCCGACCCCGTGAAGAACATGGTCAAAACTGTTCTTCCTATTCTGACTCCTCTCCTGAAGCAGCTGGCTTCGAAAATGCCCCTCCTCGAGTCATTTGTATCCTTCGATGGCTAACTTAGTCAATAAGGGTAACATGATTTCGATTCTACAGTGGAACTGTCGAAGTATTCTTCCAAAATTAGATATTTTTTTAATTTTTAGTTAACAAATTACAATGCGAAGCTTTTGCTTTATGTGAAACTTGGCTAACACCAGATGTAAACCTTCATTTGCCTGATTTCAACATAATCCGCCGCAATCGGGTAAATCGATATGGAGGGGTGCTTTTAGGGATCAAAAACAGCACTCATTCTATAGAGTCGATCTTGCGCCGAAGCTGTCGCATGTCAGGTGACTATACGCGGAAAAGACCTCAGTATCGCCTCGATATATGTATCTTCCTCCAAACACCGCGATATAGATCTCTCGCATATCTGCTCGATTATGCCCGAGCCACGGTTGCTCCTGGGAGATTTTAACTCCCACGGAACAGGCTGGGGGGAACTGTACGACGACAACCGTTCATCAATGATATACGACCTCTGCGACGACTTCAATATGTCAATTTTGAATACAGGAGAAGTTACACGAGTGGCTCCTCCAGCAAGAGATAGCCGTCTAGATCTTTCCATTTGTTCGAGCTCATTATCGTTGGACTGTACTTGGAAGGTGGTCCAAGATCCCCATGGTAGTGATCATTTGCCGATCGAAGTTTCGATTTCCAATGGACATAAGCAATCTGCTTCCATCGATCTTTCATATGACCTCACGAAGCACATCGATTGGGGCAAATATGCGGACGCCATCAGCGATGGCATACAGTCGATAGAAGCACTTCCCCCGCGGGAAGAGTACAAGTTTCTATCGCAGTTGATTCTTGAAAGCGCTCTTCAGGCACAACGTCGGCCGGTGTCAGGAGCTTCGGTTCGTAGGAAACCCTACAGTCCGTGGTGGGACATCGAGTGTACGCAACTTTATCGCGAGAAATCCGCCGCGTTCAAAGAATTTCGGAAACACGGGGCGATCGTTCTTCACAAACGATACACCGCGCTCGAAATCCAGTTCAAGAAACTGGTCAAAGTGAAGAAGCGCGGATATTGGCGCACTTTTGTTGAAGGTTTATCGCGCGAGACTTCAATGAAAACTCTGTGGACCGTCGGGAGAAGAATGCGCAACGCGTCGTCCGTAAACGAAGATCGTGAAAGCTCGTCGCGGTGGATACTTGACTTCGCAAAGAAAGTTTGTCCGGATTCGGTACCGGTGAGGCAAGAGCTACGTGATGCTTTTGCAGACAGGGATGATATGGATCGTCCCTTTTCGATGATTGAATTCTCACTTGCTCTCCTTTCATGTAACAATTCCGCTCCAGGGATGGATAGAATCAGGTTCAATTTGCTCAAAACCTCCCAGACGTCGCGAAGAGGCGCTTATTGAACTTGTTCAATCAGTTACTGGAGTGCAACATTGTTCCGGATGATTGGAGGAAGTGAGGGTGATAGCCATCCAGAAGCCCGGAAAACCCGCGTCGGATTGTAACTCGTATCGCCCCATCGCGATGCTGTCATGTCTTCGGAAGCTGTTGGAGAAGATGATTCTCTTCCGGCTAGACAAATGGGTTGAATCGAATAGTTTGTTGTCAGATACACAATTTGGTTTCCGCAGGGCAAGGGAACGAACGACTGTCTTGCGTTGCTTTCTTCAGAAATTCAGCTTACTTTCGCTAAAAAGAGCAAATGGGCTCAGTGTTTTTGGACATTAAGGGGCTTTTGATTCAGTTTGCGTCGATGTCTTATCTGACAAACTCCACGAGTGTGGACTTTCACCAATTTTGAACAACTATTTGTACAATTTGTTGTCAGAGAAGCGTATGAGCTTTTCTCATGGTGACTCGGCAACTTCACGAATTAGCTACATGGGTCTCCCCCAGGGCTCATGTTTGAGCCCCTTCTTTAATTTTTACGTCAGAGACATTGATGAATGTCTCATGCCAAATTGCTCGTTGAGACAGCTTGCAGATGATTGTGTTGTATCCGTTTCAGGGCCAACATCGGTTGATCTGCAAGGACCATTGCAAGATACTTTGGACAATTTGACTACTTGGGCTACGAAGCTGGGTATCGAATTCTCTCCGGAGAAACCTGCGTTGGTTGTCTTTTCAAAAAAACATAAGCCGGCAAAGTTCCCGCTCCAACTGATGGGTAAGACAATCACTCATATCATATCTTCTAAATACCTCGGGGTCTGGTTCGACTCGAAATGTACCTTCGGGAAGCACATTGTGTATCTGACACAAAAATGCCAGAAACGGATCAACTTCATGCGATCAATAACCGGAACATGGTGGGGAGCGCATCCCGAAGATCTTATGACGTTGTATAGAACAACCATTTTGTCGGTCCTCGAATACGGTAGTTTCTGCTTCCAGTCCGCGGCTAAAACGCACATGCTGAAGCTTCAAAGGATTCAGTACCGCTGTCTCCGTATCGCATTAGGATGTATGAATTCGACACATACAATGAGCTTGGAAGTACTTGCGGGAATACTGCCACTAACAGATCGTTTCGCGGAATTATCGCTCCGGTTCCTCATCCGCTGTGAGGTTCTCAATCCACTGGTCATTGATAACTTCGAGAAGCTGCTCGAACAAAACCCTCAATCTCGATTCATGAGTATTTACCACTGGTACATAACGCTGGAGGTAAGCCCTTCTTCGGTAGATACCAATCGTGCTAACTTCTTAGACTCTTACAGTTCCTCTGTTACTTTTGATCTGTCCATGAAGCAGGAGGTTCATGGAATACCAGACTTTCTGTGTGCGGAGGTCATACCTCCATTATTTGCAAGCAAATACGGGCACGCCAGTGAGGAGAGAAGCTTTTTTACAGACGGGTCAAAAATTAATGACTCCACTGGTTTCGGTAGTAGTAGTAGTAAAATTCTTCTTTATTTAATAATTTTCTGTTTTACAATTATTATTTTTCTACATATACAGTGTTCGGCCGGCTTGGCCCTCCAACTTCAATTTTAAATTTTTATGTTTACATTGTTATTTAAGTGTTTATATGATATACTGTTAATATGACGGCCTTTAGGAGGCGCTGGTGTGTTTTTTTAAATTTGATAACCTAACTACTATGTACACTAATATTTACAATAAGAAATTTGATAACCTAGATTGGAACTAGCGCCCTAATTGGAGCCTGATCCGAATGCAAGCAACGGACCCTAAACTTTTCTTTACACTCACCAAAGCGTTCATGTAAGGTTTTTATTCCGGCCAGACGGTGGACCTCGGATGTTCTTGTCCTGGGAGGGTGTTGAGGATCATCCTCAGGAATTTGTTTTGGACCCGTTGAAGTTTGAGGTGGTGGGTTTTAGCGCAGCTCTCCCAGACCGGCATGCCATATTCGATCACAGGGAGGATGATTTGCTTGTAGACAGCAAGCTTATTTTTCAGGGACAATGACGACCGGCGGTTGATCAAAGGGTACAGTAGTTTCAACAAGACGTTACACTTTGTCACCGTTTTGTCAACCTGTTGCCTGAAAATAAGCTTGCTGTCGAGGGTCAAGCCAAGGTAGCCGGCCTCATTGGCCCATTCCACGGTCGTGCCATTGAGGATGATTTTACAGTCCCCAGGCGGAACAAGTTTAGGGATTTGGAGTGGGGAAAATGATGACCTGGGTCTTCGCCGCGTTGATACAGATCTTCCAGCTGGTGAGGTACTCTGTCAGGGCATCCAGGCCTCGTTGGAGTTTTGCCACTAGCGCTCTGATCACTCTACCGTTGTAGACGATGGATGTGTCATCTGCGAACAGAGACAGAATGCCGCCTTCTGGAGGTTCTGGCATGTCGGAGGTGAACAGATTGAAAAGCAGGGGCCCGAGGATACTGCCCTGGGGAACGCCTGCGACGATGTTGTGCGCATTGGAACTCGCTCCGCTGATTGAGACCCGGAATGTCCTTGCCGACAGGTAATTGTTGATGATTTTCACCAGGTAGCTGGGAAGATTGTAGCGTTGTAGTTTGTACACCAGGCCATCATGCCATACATTGTCAAATGCCTTCTCGACATCGAGTAAGGCCATGGCGGATGTTTTCGAGACAAACTTGTTCCGTCTGAGGACGTTGGTAACTCGGGTCAGTTGGTGTACAGTTGACCGACCGCGTCGGAAACCAAACTGTTCCTCGAGCAAGATGTTGAGATTTCCGGCAGACTCAAGTAACCGATGATGAATAGCTTTTTCGAATAGCTTGGATAACCCTGAGAGAAGGCTGATGGGTCGATAACTTTTGGGAGAGGAAGGATCCTTCCCAGGCTTCCGGATGGGGATGACTTTCGCTGACTTCCAGGACGATGGGAAGTAGCTGAGCCGGAGACACTGATTAAAGATCAGTGAGAGGTGCTCAAAGAACGGAGCACTCATGTGTTTGAGCTCGAGATTCAGGATGCTGTCGAAGCCTGGGGCCTTCATGTTCTTCGACGATTTGATATAGGCCGTCAATTCGCCAGATGAGATCTCCAACTCCTCCGAGAAGTCGTTGGGAATCAAATGGATGTTGTTTGCATGCTCGTTGACGGCTGCTTCGTGAGGACTGGCGATGTTCTGCCCAAGATTGTGTGAGCTGACGAAGTGACGACCTATTTCAGCGACCTTCTCTGCAGGAGTTATCAAGCGATCCTTCGAGCCATTATTGTCTAGTGGGATCAAAGGTGGAATGGGCCGAGGCTTGGATTTTAGAATTTTGGTCATTTTCCAGAACGGCTTAGCATAATCTGGGAGAGTGCGGATCTTGTTCGAAAAGTCGTTATTTCTGAGGTCCACCATTCTGGCCTTGATAATTTTTGTGATTCGATTGCAGCGTGCCTTAAGCTCAGGCAGTCCAGTACGCTGAAACTGCCTGCGAGTGACATTCCGCAATCGAATCAAATCTTTGGTGAGTGTATCGATGTTTAAGGAGTTGCTTACCTGCCGAGCCGTCGGTACGTGTTGCTCTCGGGCCGCCGTGATCGCCTCCTCGATAGCGCACAGCTGACGGTCGATACTTTCCGGCGTCTCCGGACGCACCTCGTAGTCGATGGTGTTATCGACGCACTGCTGGAAACGCTGCCAGTTCACTCGGTGGTAGTTCCGCCGTAACTGCTGGTGCCGATTGACCGAGGAGCCCAGTTCCGCCACCACCGGATAGTGATCCGAACTGAGCTCCTGGTATACAACCGGCTGCGAGACGTGGTCACTCAGGTTTGTTACGTAGAGGTCGAGCGTTGCGTGGGCACCGGACCGACTCAGCCGAGTGGGGAATCCGGGCTCAGGATCGTGTAGTGGCCTTCCTCCATGTCGTTGCTCCAGATGGTGCCGTTTCGATTGCCGCGACTGTTGCCCCAGGCTTGATGTTTGGCATTCAAGTCGCCGGCAATGATATACTGGCCTTGCCTCCGCGTCAGCTTGACGATGTCCCTCCGAAGGGCAGCCGATGATCCATCGCCGGCTTTGGCCTGCGTTGGACAGTACGCCGCGATGAGCGCGATTGTGCCGACCGAAGTGGTGATTTCGACACCGATGGCCTCGATGACACTGAGCTGGAAGCTTGGAAGCAGACGACAGTTGATGTTGTAGCGAAGAGCGATGGCCACACCACCTCCCCTGGTCGGCCGGTCGAGTCGCACGATGCGGAAGTCCGGGATGTTGACGTTCACCTCCGGTTTTAGGTGCGTTTCGGTGATGAACGCCACGTCTATTTCCTTCTCCTCAAGGAAATCCTTCAGCTCGATTGATTTGCTCTTTAGCGAGCAAGCGTTCCAGTTGACCAGGCCCACCCTAGCAGCCATTTTCAATGATGAACATGCCAAGTGTGAAGACCTGGTCGAATCGGGTTTGCAGCCGCGCAGTCGAGTGGCGAGCTGCGCGAAGATCGGCATCAGTTGCTCCGGAGTGTACAGCGGGGCAGATTCTTCCGGTGGGACGGCTTCGTTCTCCGACTGCCGACGGAACCCAGGAGGAGGAAGCGGGGGCCATTCGCTGGTGGATGGTGCCGACGATGCTGGAGCTTGGACCGATGCAGCTGCCGCTGCCAGTCGCTTGTGCGGCTGTAGCGGTGGGAGTATTGGAATCACACGACGGGGAGCCGGGATGGCTGGAAAGTTCACCTCGTTGATTACAGGAACACGGTTCTTCTTCGGAATGGTCCTGGTGGAAGCCTTCTTCCGGATTTCCAGGAACTCGGCTCGCTTTGGGCAGCCCTTTGTGGTGGCCGGATGTTTGTCGCCACAGTTGGCGCACTTGGGATCGGCCACCTCCATTTTGTCGCACTCGTCCGTCGGATGGGGTTCGCCACACTTGTTGCAGCGCGGCTTCATGCGGCAGTTCCTGGTGCCGTGCCCGAAATTGAAGCAGTTGGTGCATTGCGTGACATCGCGGTGCACTGGCCGATATCGCTCCCAGTCAACGACGGTGTAATTTATAACGCCAACCAGCTTCAGGTCCTTCCAGGTAGTGGAGCCGTGCTCCAGATGGATCAGGTAAAGCTGGTCGCGATATTTCCTCGCCTTGTCGTGACGAGCGATCTTGTGGACGGCTACTGGCTTCAGTCCGCAACCTTCAAGCTCTGCTTGGAGCTCTTCCTCCTTCATGTCGTGAAGTCCTCGCAGCAAAGCCTTGAGCGGCTTCGTGCCGGGGTGGTCATGAGTGTAGTACTCATACTTGTGGACCTCGAGGAACTCCACAACGGATTGATGATGGTCCCTGTTGGCCGGCATCACTTTCACGCCCTCGCTGCAGAGCCGAAAAGTACATTTCAGCCCCTTAGCGATCAGCTGGCGAATTTTGGGCGTAAATCCGGCGGATCGCCCTTCACAAACACGGGCGGGCACTTCTCCTTCCGCTCCGGTTGCACCTGCGGCAGCTGCGATTGCTGCTTCTTCCTCTTTTTCGGCGGATTGCCGGCGTCATCAAGCGGCAACGGCGAGAACACGTTGCTCTGCAAAAGCTGCTTGGAGGGGTTACCCGCGCCTCCAAGAGCAGTGCGCTTAGGCACTTTTCCAGCGACCGAATCGGCCACCGAGTCTCCCATGACGGGTCCGGGAGAAAATAACGCCAACGCGACAAGCGAAAACGTAAACAGCGAAAGAACGAGAAAAAACACTTCAAAAAAAATGCGCGAGCAAAAAAACGACTGGTTTCGGTGTTTTCAACGTTTTTCATAGCGCCTACTTTAAGCTCAAAGAGCCTTGTTCCGTGTATACTGCTGAGCTAGCAGCTATACACTATTCACTCGAGCAAATCGCATCCCTACCTCCTGACCACTTTTTCATCTTCACCGACAGTCTAAGTTCGGTCAATGAAACCGGTTAAGCACTCAGCGTATCTTCTAAATGGGATACGGAAAGCTTTGAGTGCCTTATCACAACGGTCTTACACAATCACCATGGCTTGGGTCCCTTCTCATTGCTCGATCTCGGGAAATGAGAAAGCGGACTCTTTGGCTAAGGTGGGCGCTATGGAAGGTGATATTTACGATCGGAAAATCACCTTCGAAGAATTTTTCACATTAGTTCGTCAGGAAACCTTGAACAGCTAGCAACAGAAATGGACAAATGGGGAGTTGGGTAGATGGCTGTATTCAATTCGCCCGCAGGTGTCGAAGCGTCCATGGTTCAAAAAATTGAATATGGGACGAGACTTCATTCGAACCATGTGTCGTCTAATGTCCAATCACTACACTCTAAATGCACATCTTTTCAGAGTGGGGCTCTCGGAAGGAAATCTCTGTGTTTGCGGCGAGGATTATCAGGACATCGATCATGTCGTGTGGGCGTGCGAGGAGCATCGTGGCCCCAGATCTGCGCTAACTGAACATCTCCGGGTCCGAGGAAAACAACCAAAGCCTATTAGGGAAGTGTTGTCGGGCCTTGATCTCGAGTACATGTCCCTGGTCCACCAATTTTTGAAAGTTGCTGATGTAAAACTGTAATCATTGTCTGCCCATTCCCTTGTCTGTCGTACCCCATATCGAATGTCTTCCTCTTGTTGAACATTTCCATGTCTGTCGTTAATCCCTTCCGTATGTCTTCCTCTCGTCGTTGTCTCCCAAAAAAAGTTTGTTTGTCCCGTTACAGATGTAAAAATGCGAGGAATGTCAACTTTGTGAACATCAGCATAGTAATTACTTAAGCACCCTAAAATCCTTTCCTTTCCTACTGTATTATTGTATTCCCTAACCTCGACTAAACCGCGAGTCTTTCGGTTCCCCAAAACTAACACTATGTATAAGAATCAAGAAATGTATTGTTAAACTTGATTTCGGCTCCGTAACGCTTCACGGCAAATGAGCCTTCCAAATAAACGAAAGATAAAAAAAAAAAAAATTCGTTTAGATTCGCATTATACTGCGTTAGTATAACTTTGATATATTGGGAGATAGTATAAGATGCGTTTAATCATCTTTAGCTACATCTCATTCGGCTGGAAAATTAGATGGATTCTGCTCTGAAAAGCTGTTTTTTTTTTTTTAATTAAAATGTTGAAGTGAAAATATGTTGTTAAGTAGAAGATTTATTTAGCGTTTACATATCCATACATAACATAAAACACATATTTATTCTGGAACATCGTGCCATGGTACATTCGCTTTCTTAAAATCATTCGGAACAATTTCTCTGATTCGATGGTGCTGCGGAACTGCCAGCTTTTGCGGGTTATAAGCCAGACCACCATCGCCAACTGCTCTAATGCCAGAAGTGTCATATTCGTTTGGTACTGATAATCTAAATAGAGAATAAAATCGTAAACCTTTCTCCTGCGTTGTGTAATGTAAGTAACTTACCACGTACGCTTCGCAAACTTTCTACCCGAGTCCTGGTACTCTTTCGGGTGGTTCACTTTTTAGATTTCCTTCAACAAGTAGGGGAACTGGGGGTAGGACGCCCACGTTAAGGAAAATGCCATTTTTATCAATGAAAACCACCATTTCAGCCAGTTTTTATCAGCGCATACTAAAGAACAGCATATCTGCGACTGACTACCGATGACAGATATCTAATTGTACATTTTATTGCACAGAAATTTGATTTTTAAAAAGCACCCGAAAAATATTGATTTTGAAACCATGCGGGTGAGATGCGCCAGTGGATGGGTTAAAACGCGCATGTGTTTATCGTACTGATTTTCATTTTAATTGCCTACATTAAGGCAATTAACCGAATGTTTCAGCTGTTTCGGTCATACGAAATGAGCATGGGCGTACTGCCCCACACCGACCTCAGAAGTTTGAAGGCCCATCAAATCGTTTTAAGACCAATTTTGACGACGATTTCGTGTGGAACATAAAGAACACGAGTAAGCAGCATGGCTCATGGCTCAATTTTCAATTTACCAATGAATAACAGCGATAGAAAGACTAAATTTCACCGAGCTAGAATTGCATCAAAACACGCAAAAATCATTTTTTCGAGTTTTTCATGTGTAACTAGAGAAAAATCATGAAATATATGTATCCAATGGCAATATTTTTCATTGATTCATCGTATAGACTATTTAAAATAATCACAATGGGGATATTTAACCTTATTCAGGGGTGGCGCGTTTTAACCCCTATGGGCGTGTTACCCCCACTTCCCCTAATTTTGCTTGAGCAGTACATTACCGCTGCTGATCCAATTGGTCCACATCTGGGACATTCGCTTATGCTTCTGTTTTCCTGTTGCCTGCAACGTTTATCAATATTATTTCTTGTTGGTTTCCGGAGGCCACATTTAACATCTCCCAGCATCACTGGCGTCGCCAGCTATTGTTTTTTGGTGGGGCACCACTTGGCGCAAGAACAATAGCCTATGAGAACAATGGTGTGATTGCATCGTGTGGTGCCCCACCCAGAACTGAGATTTTCATTTTCATTGAGAGAGGTCACGCGATATTTACATTTTGTTTTCTCCCGCTGTCATAGAAAACATAAACAATGAAAGGAATTCTGCCCAATTTTCACGGATTTTTATTTCATGAAAGCGCATTAAACCATTGTAAACAAGCTGTTTCTTCTTCAATAATGTTGCTTCTAACTCGAAAACAAGGAACAATATAATCATTTTATCGACTAGTCATCGTTATTTGCACAGATCTATCAAAACTATTAAGAAATTTAGATTTCAAAACAAAGCAACATTCCCATCATGACTGTTAATAATGTGACAGATGACCGGGAGACGGCTACATTTTCATTTGGTCTCTTGAAAATGAAAATGCAACTGTTTTCGCTTTCACATGACAGTCATGAAAACTACCAGTACTGGCCCCACCTCTGTCTCCGCCAGTGCCCAGCATTACCTATAAAGAACAATAAGGTACAGTGGGGCAAATGGGTAAAGGAAATCGTATATTTCATGTTCATCAAGTCATAAAAGTTGAATATAATATTGAAATTGATCATATTTATGAGATAACGAATCATCTATCCAATCTTTATATGCCTGCGAACAAGATCTTTGAAAAATATTTTTAGGATACAAAATATTTGGAAAACAAAAAAATCGGTTTCAATTTTTCACTTGCCCCACATGTGGGGTAAGTGAAAAAATGATTTTAGAAAGGAATTTTTCAATATAAGAACACATTTTCTGTTCATATAGTGCATGCAAATGATAATTATGCTGAATAGAGCATAACTGTGATCTGTTGTGATGCTTTTTGACATCTCATAAAAGTCAAAGGGCACTAGAGTGCCTCCATTAAATGATTTTTATGTTTTTATATTTTCTTTACTTGAATTTTTTGAGATCTAATATCTCATCTCCATTTGTGTCTAACACTACTTTCTATTTCAGGTTTATAGTAAGATAATGAACGTTGGCATTAATGCAGAGAAATTATCTTTGAAATATTCATCAAACCTGGAATCATATTGTGTTTCATTGACAATCCACTTATGATTTCAGTAGAAGAGTCTAAATAAACAAATAAATAAATTTTATAAATTTCAAATAAATCATAATTGTTGATATATTTGCAATAGTAGTGATTCTTGTATTTAAGCTGTATAAATAACAATTTTTCACGAATTATTTATCAAACATGGATTATTTAAAACACTGACACGCTTGGCACTTTGGATTCTTGATTTAGTATTACAACGTATCACTGTCATAACCAAAAGCCTTCGAATGAGTTCGAATTGGTTTTATTTGTTTATATACGTTTAATAGAAATTATTTGTATTTGGAAAAATAGAGAAATGCATTCAGTGTCGGAAAATTTTCACTTGCCCCACTCATGGCAAAAAACAGGCAAAGCAATAAAATATTTTTTTCAAAATTTGTGATGTTCATATCAATATTTTTGTGGCTGGAATTCAAAACTACAAAGAAAACCAACTTATCAATGCACTAATTGAATGTGTTATGGAAACCAACATAAAAAAATATTTGTATTTATTGACACGCAAAACAACTTGTGCAAAAGATAAACTTGAAAGGTTAATAAACTTTTACTCTCGCATGTTGAAATGGTTCATTATTTCATGTTTCACTTATTCAAAGCATTGATTTGAATGGCCTTGTATGATTGCGAAGTGAAATTGAATAATTCTGTGCTTCATCAGTGAAATACTTGCGTTTTTTTCACTTACCCCATTTACCCACTTACCCCACTGTACCTTATGTGAGGCATTTATTAGTGTGATTTGATCCGTTTTTTTAATGCAGAGCTTACCTTTTAATAGTCTACCATCTAGCATAGATTTTTTTGATTAATACTTTTTGAATTTTTTTTTTTAATATTTAATGGCTGTCAAACCCAGATATGCTAAAGAAAATAAATTCATGAAAATCTGTGGTAGTATAATTTCTATGCTGTGAAAGTATACACCTTATACTAAGCTATGTATAAATCACATTAATAGTAGTTTGTGCAACAAGTTGCAAAAAGATGATTTTTTCAGCACGAGTTCTATGTTTATCCAACGAGGCTTGCCGAATTGGATAAATACTACGAGTGCTGAAAAAATCGAGCTTTGCAACGAGTTGCACACGCTATTTTTTGCAATGACGAAAAATGGACTTTAATTTGATAAATCTGTACCAAAATTGTACAGTCTAATTTACTCCACATGATCATTCTTGCCAATAAATTATGTTGCTGTGGAGAACAATCAGATTCCATGTTACCGTGCCACATTGCATAGTTCGATAAGCCGTAAAGCGATAGCTGTACTTGACTTTGGAAATTTTTGCTGTCGTGTCCATCAAACTATTTAATTTATTACGGGGCGCAAAGAATACACTATTTGAGTACTTACCGAAGTTAATTTAGCAAAATGTAGTCATGTAACTACTGTTCTGATGTTTGTTTTTCATTATAGCACCCAAACGAGTGTTATAATGAATATTATGCAACCCATTTAAGTTGCATAATGTTCATTAAAGCACCCATTTCGTTGGTATGGAAAAGTAGGCCGTTTTATCACTCAAAGACGAACTGTAAATCAGATATTATGATCAGGAATTGCAAAAAAGATATTTTAGTTACCAGATAAACATTGTCGCTTCGGTTCCCTTTGTTCTGCTGTCCGAAACATGTGTGGTACCTAACTGTCAAATCGCATATATTTTTCCTTCATTGACATCTAGATCCCCTATCATCGCCAGCAAAAGATGTTCCGGACAGCGACGACAGCAATCTTTATCCGGTAACTAAAATATCATTTATTACATTAATTATAAAAAAATATAGATTTTATGCTATGGATGATTTTTTACATTTCTGAGTGTACCACAGGTGTGTCCTTGGTATTAATATAATAACAAAAACCAAAAAAGGTACGAATATTCAAAACTACAGAATACAGTGAAAAAATCAAACTTTTGGTATAAATAAAAAAAAAGGCCAACCATTGGAGTTCACACATTTTATTTTATTTTGTAAACTAGTGTAATTTAGGAAGGGTTCACAGAAAGTGGATTAAAACGGTTTTTTTTTCTAGAATTTGTGTTTTCGGTAATAGGGAAGTCGAAGCTGGACATCTGGAAATTTTTTAGAGTATGAGTGAAGATGATGGAAATTCAACACGGAATATATAAGAAATAAAATTTGAAATGCCTTTTTAAAATTAAAAACAATATTTTATTAAAAACTATTTGTTATGCACGATTAGAATTTTAATAAGCTCAATGCACATATTAATTTGAAAATACTTTTTATTCATGTATATGTAACTATTTAGTAGATTATCAAATTTCTACTTCCAAAAGCTAATTAGTTTTTGATTAAAAAAATTTACATTTTTTTAGAAGTATTTTGATTTCCTATACATCAAGTGATGTCACTCATGTTTGAATGTATGCACGGCAGCTTCGTCTTCGCGAACAATGGACATTTTCTGTTTCAAGAACGAACATTCCATTTGTTTATGTTTACATCGCAAACAGTGTCGAATAGTATCGTTTAATCAAGATAAAACTATATATGCTTCGTCACCACCTGCGCTTCGCAAGTAGCAACTAGCAACCATGATAAATAGCACGAGTCAATATTAAATATTTACCTTTGCGTAGAATTCCATCGTAAATGGTTTTTAATTCCATCGCTGTATCACTGTATCGCCGTATGGGTCTATCAAGCTTAACGAACAACACGCGACTAGTTGATAGCGAGCGAAAGTGCTACAGGAGATAAAGAGAAGGCGTCCTTGCTTTATGGTATAGTCAGTGACAGATTTCTGCTAATTGGTATCAATCAAGATATTTTATATGAAGCCTTGAGTTTACATTCAAAACAACGAATTTGATTTTCAAATAAAAAAGCTGTTGCAATGAACACATTGAAAGTATATATGAACACATTGAAAGTATATATTTGAACACTGTCCACGTTCAATTTCGGACACCCATCTTCCAATACGGGCTTTCAGCATGTTTTTTTTTTCTAGGCCAAATTGATAAAATGGCGACAAATTGATTGGACATTATCTTAGTCTAAGTATCCGTGGACAGGCTTTAATTCTCATTGCTATATAATTATCGCAAATAGTGAGATTAATCACCTAGGAGAATCAAAACTGATGGTATAAACAAAAACTGCTCTAAAATCGTTTGAAAGATTCTTCCATGAGAATACGGAGTAGAAATAGATGTTATGTTTCCATTCGGATATAGCTTTAGGGTACTGGCAGGTTGCTTAGTTTGTTTACCCACGTGTTTGTGTAACTTTTCAAATAGTTTTAATAAATTCAATAATAACTGAGTCATGATTGTGGGATCAATATATTTGTTTGAATATTGAAAACTACATTGATGTATATCAAATCACAATAATAGCAGAACAAATTCATAACGGCCTGTCGTGTTTTATTCAGATTTTTTTGAGCAAGATTATACATTTAGTTTTGCTAGAAGTTGAAAAAATAGAAATTATAACAAAACAAAAAATGTAACGTATTTTAATAAAATTTTGTCGAATCATTTTTTTAATACAAATTAAATTACAAAAAAACTATAAGCATGAAGTTCTTAAAAATGCCATGTAAGTATGTTTCATCATTCTGGTCAGGAAGCTTCTCAATGCAAAATATAACTGAATTTTAAGCTGTTGAACACATCGTCGGGATGGAATGATATGCATTATGGAATCCATGATTACGACAGACTTTATGGCTCCGGCATTATTGACAAAATGTGATGCTCACGGTCACCTCATGTACATTGTTCTTGATAGGTGGAAATTATCAAAATCATACATCAACGGAAGTACATTTTGTACTTATTCATTTTCTGTCAAAGATCAGCCACAAAACTGTGTATTCTAAAGTTTTTTATACCATTCTAATTTACTTTTCTTAACGAATTTTGTAATCCCTGGGAAAAGGATGGCGGGACTGCTTTCGACAAGCAATGAAGGATGGCATTAATAAATCCTACATCAATGCTGTGCCTGTCATTGTTTGCATCTGAAGTTGACTATTTTTCACTAAACAGATTTATACAGATAATATACATTTTAACATATACAATAACAAATAAATAGTTATGATGCAGAGGTAAAGATGTACATACAATAATGTACATGATATTAATCATTAAAACGAACCTAAAGAGTAGTCACAAACTTAGCAGACATTTAATTATACTTTGACAACATTCTGCGATACCTGTCGCATTACTGGCAATATTCCTCTATAAGTTAAAAATCCCCGGCATCACAGACATAGGAAATCATTCACGTTGATGAAGGCATTATTTTGTCTGTTCTTTTATGCGTGGTGTTTCATTTTTTTTCTCGCCCATGCGATTTGAGGGAAATCACCGTGCTCTCGTAATCGATACTGTCTCCCGTGGGGTTATCTCGTGTCCTATTACAATGGCTAATGAAAGGGCAATAAACACACTAGGTCAGTGAATCAGTTACACTATAGACACTCATTTCATTTCATTTATTTAGTTAACATCTAAACAGATAACACTGAATCAACAATTTGACGCCACAATACACGGTTCGAGGCCGCATCTCTCCATCCTCGGATACGCCCCACGCTCGCCAAGTCGTTCTGCACCTGGTCTGCCCATCTCGCTCGCTGCGCTCCACGCCGTCTCGTACCTGCCGGATCGGAAGCGAACACCATCTTTGCAGGGTTGTTGTCCGGCATTCTTGCAACATGTCCTGCCCATCGTACCCTTCCGGCTTTAGCTACCTTCTGGATACTGGGTTCGCCGTAGAGTTGGGCGAGCTCATGGTTCATTCTTCGCCGCCACACACCGTCTTCTTGCACACCGCCAAAGATGGTCCTAAGCACCCGTCTCTCGAATACTCCGAGTGCTTGCAAGTCCTCCTCGAGCATTGTCCATGTTTCATGTCCGTAAAGGACAACCGGTCTTATAAGCGTCTTGTACATGACACATTTGGTGCGGTGGCGAATCTTTTCCGACCGCAGTCTCTTCTGGAGCCCGTAGTAGGCCCGACATCCACAGATGATGCGCCTTCGTATTTCACGACTAACGTTGTTGTCAGCCGTTAGCAAGGATCCGAGATAGACGAATTCCTCGACCACCTCGAAGGTATCCCCGTCTATCGTAACACTGCTTCCCAGGCGGGCCCTGTCGCGCTCGGTTCCGCCCACAAGCATGTACTTTGTCTTTGACGCATTCACCACCAGTCCAACTTTTGTTGCTTCACGTTTCAGGCGGGTGTACAGTTCTGCCACCTTTGCAAATGTTCGGCCGACAATGTCCATGTCATCCGCGAAGCAAATAAATTGACTGGATCTGTTGAAAATCGTACCCCGGCTGTTACACCCGGCTCTCCGCATGACACCTTCTAGCGCAATGTTGAACAACAGGCACGAAAGTCCATCACCTTGTCTTAGTCCCCGGCGCGATTCGAACGAACAGGAGTGTTCGCCCGAAATCTTCACACAGTTTTGCACACCATCCACCGTTGCTTTGATCAGTCTGGTAAGCTTCCCAGGGAAGCTGTTCTCGTCCATAATTTTTCATAGCTCTACGCGGTCTATACTGTCGTATGCCGCCTTGAAATCAACGAACAGATGGAGCGTTGGAACCTGGTATTTACGGCACTTTTGAAGGATTTGCCGTACAGTAAAGATCTGGTCCGTTGTCGAGCTTCCCGCGAACTCGTTCACTAATGGTGACAGACGACGGAAGATGATCTGGGATATCACTTTGTAGGCGGCATTAAGGATGGTGATCGCTCGAAAGTTCTCACACTCCAGTTTGTCGCCTTTCTTGTAGATGGGGCATATAACCCCTTCCTTCCACTCCTCCGGTAGCTGTTCGGTTTCCCAGATTCTGACTATCAGTTTGTGCAGGCAAGTGGCCAGCTTTTCCGGGCCCATCTTGATGAGCTCAGCTCCGATACCATCCTTACCAGCTGCTTTATTGGTCTTTAGCTGTTGAATGGCATCCTTAACTTCCCTTAAGGTGGGGGCTGGTTGGCTTCCATCGTCCGCTGAACTGACGTAGTCATCTCCTCCGCTGCCTTGACTTTCACTGCCTGTACTCTTAGCGCTATTCAGATGTTCCTCGTGCGGGCAGCAGGGACCATGTCCAAGGGCTTGACGACCCCTCCCCAGCCGTCTGTGAGTCAGGGGGTTCTGCCTAGGAGGTGGTGGGGTTAACAGGGGGCGCTGTTAATTCCCTCCCAAAAACCACATATCCGCAAGCAAACCTTATCAAGCGACCGTGTGCCGCTTAAAGCATACAAGCCCCTAACCCCGAATCCCAAGGTGTCAGGCGACCCGTGCCGAAGGGATGAATGGCCTGGGGGGTGAAACAATTAGCCAGGTCGTTAACGGAGCCTGTGGAGGTTCCACAGAGTGAGGGCTGCTTCGGCGGCAAGCGGGTGGCAGTGGGTGGTACCCACACACCCCAAGTGGTGCACATGTGGTGCAAGCGAACGGGAGTTGGGGTATTACTCGTAATACCCCCACAGAATGAGGGACCGAGTGTATGGGTGAGCACACAAGTAAGTCTCGCATGGTACGCATGGTCGGTAGTGTTAGAATGACTGAAGTCTGGTGAGGCCTGGCAGGAGTGTCGGGGGCAGATACCTCTGCGGCACCTCAGAAGTAGGGGACACGAAAGTCTCGCTGCGTCTGGCAGGAGTGTCGGGGGGTTGATGCTTCTGCGGCACCTCAGAAATCGGAGACATGTAAGGTAGTGGTGCGACCCCGTTCCAGGATGGGGAGACCACCACATTGGCTGAGGACTACCTGGGCTTCGAAACGTCAATGGGTGGGTGCTACCGGCATAGTACCCAATGGGGACCTATTGGCAGTGTCAAAGCCTGGGTAGGTGAGTGTTAGGCACGTCTGACGTGCCGGGTGTTCCACGCCCAAACGATGCACAGGAGGTGCACAGAGTGGATAAAAATGGGAGATGGGGGTATTACAACCCCCACTGAGTGAGTGACTGAATGTCAAAGAGAGTGGTGCACAAGTGGTGCAAGCGATCGGGACTGAATGTATGAGCGGGCACACAAGTCAGACTCGCATGGTACGTATGGTCAGAGTGGCTGCTTAGGCAGTAGTGTGATCCGGCTGTCAGGGACGGAATGAGTGAAGTCTCGCTAGGCCTGGCAGGAGTGTCGGGGGGCAGATACCTCTGCGGCACCTTAGAAGTAGGGGACACGAAAGTCTCGCTATGACTGGCAGGAGTGTCGGGGGTTGATGCCTCTGCGGCACCTCAGAAATAGGGAGACATGAAAGGGTCTGCCTCGTAGCTGAGGTAGGAGCGGCATAGGAGCCACCAACCTAGGGTCGCCTCCGGCTTGGTAGACAAGTGGTGCCACCCTGTTGCAGGACGGGGTGAACACCACACTGAGTGAGGACTGTCTATGTTGTGAGATGGCGGCATGGGGTACCCCTGCAGGGTACTTATAAATTGGTCCTTGCAGTCATTCAAGCGGCATAGGCAGGTGAGTGTTGGGGCACATGTGGTGCCAGTGTGTCTTGTGCAAATGTGTTGCATGGGGAGTGTCGAAGAGTTGAGGCGCATACGTGCACTTGTGTACGTCATTGGAGGGGCGCAATGCCCAATAGTCATCCCCCGAAGTATTGCTTAATTGCGGGCCGGGGGAATGACTGGAGAGGAAGGAGTTGGTTTTAGTGGGTCGGGAGTGGTGATCCCATCCCCACACTACCTGGGTTCGCCTCCCCAGGTGTCTGTTTGCAGATTTCCATTACCTTCGTTAAAAAAAAAAAAAAAAAGATGTTCCTCGTAGTGCTGCTTCCACCTTTCGATCACCACACGTTCGTCCGTCAAGATGCTCCCATCCTTATCCCGGCACATTTCGGCTCGCGGCACGAAGCCTTTGCGGGATGCGTTGAGCTTCTGATAGAACTTGCGTGTATCTTGAGAACGGCACAGCTGTTCCATCTCCTCGCACTCCGCTTCTTCCAGGCGGCGTTTCTTTTCCTGAAAAGGCGGGTCTGCTGTCTCCGCTTCCGTCTATAACGTTCCACGTTCTGCCGGGTACCTTGCTGCAGCGCGACCGCCCGCGCTGCGTCCTTCTCCTCCAGAATCTGTCTGCACTCTTCGTCGAACCAATCGTTCCGTCGACTTCGACCCATATACCCGACGTTGTTCTCCGCTGCGTAGTTAATGGCTGCTTTGACTGTATTCCAGCAGTCCTCAAGAGGGGCCCCATCGAGCTCACCCTCTTCCGGCAACGCTGCCTCGAGATGCTGCGCGTATGCAGTGGCGACATCAGGTTGCTTCAGTCGCTCTAGGTCGTACCGCGGCGGTCGTCGGTACCGAACATTGTTGATGACGGATAGTTTTGGGCGCAGTTTAACCATCACCAGATAGTGGTCAGAGTCGATGTTAGCGCCACGATATGTCCTGACGTCGATAATGTCGGAGAAGTGCCGTCCATCAATCAGAACGTGGTCGATTTGTGATTCTGTCTGCAGTGGTGATCTCCAGGTGTACCGATACGGGAGGCTGTGGCACTATAGGCACTATAGGTTCCATATAGACGAGCGGAGGCATGATGAGTCATTTCGATTTAGTGTGTTTTTCCGTTTTTTGACAGTGTACCACGCGAATTTGACGTCACACAGAAGATATTTTAGTTACTAGATAAAGATTGTCGCTACGGTTCCCTTTGTTCTGCTGTCCGAAACATGTGTGATATCAAACTGTCAAATCGTAAGTATTTTTCTTCATTGACATTTAGATCCCCTATCCTCTCCAGCAAAAGATGTTCCGGACAGCGACGACAGCGACAACCTTTATCTAGTAACTAAAATATCTTTTCGTCACACGCTCTGTTGCTTGGATTGCAATCATGACGTCATGCTCGTTTGGCTAATCTAACTGACAGTTCGTTTGGCTACACTCGCCTTCGCCTCAGCTGGTCTATGGAATCTACCATTGGCGTAACTACAGAGGGCTGGGGGGGGGGGTCTATAGCCCCACCTAGAACTAAATTAGCCCCCTCTAGATTGTTTGCCTCTTTGCATGAATATTGTACTTATCTAACTCTCTGATGAGGACCCTCCTTAGCCGTGCGGTTAGATGCGCGGCTACAAAGCAAGACCATGCTGAGGGTGGCTGGGTTCGATTCCCGGTGCCGGTCTAGGCAATTTTCGGATTGGAAATTGTCTCGACTTCCCTGGGCATAAAAGTATCATCGTGCTTGCCTCATGATATACGAATGCAAAAATGGTAACTGGCTTTAGAAACCTCGCAGTTAATAACTGTGGAAGTAATGAACACTAAGCTGCGAGGCGGCTCTGTCCCAGTGTGTGGATGTAATGCCAATAAGAAGAAGAAGAACTCTCTGATTATATATAGGCGTAACTGCCAGGAATTAGTTCTCTTCATTCACATATCTCTCTCTACGAAACATTGAATCTATTTTAACAAATTTTCGAACTTCGAACAATTATTGTTATCTCTTACGATAGGAATGTTAAACACGTAAAATAGTACGCTCCCTTGATTCTCCAGCGCCAGATATCATTACTTTAGAAAATTGGAGTAGGAACAGTGGTTCCATGCTGGTGCAATGCTGATTCAATAAATAATAGAAGCAACAGACTAAGAAAACAAATACAATTTTGATTGGATAAAGAAAGTTCTAGTGGTATACTGAACTGTCTGTATGGTCTTAATACTGACACAGCATAAAATGTTGGACACATTTTTTAAGGAACACAGGGTGCTTAACTTATCGGCATATTTCTAAAAAAACTGATTTTAAAATGGTTTTTTCAACACGTATTTAATCTTTAAATATTTTAAAGTTTCTACAGAGCTTTGCGAATATATTTAATTAAACCTAGCGTGTTCATAGTTCTCAAAGATGCATGGCCTTTCTAAAAGAATTATCAAAAGAATCCTTTTGAAAAAGTGAGAGCCAAATACTACGTATCATATGTCTGAATTGATCCAGATATTTTGAAAGCTTTTCTTTCTGTAGCTTTGAATGGTGATTTCAGAAAGGCAGTTTTTTCAAAAGGCAGTGAGTTTTCAAGAAGAGGTAACAAAAATTTAAATGAGAAATAAATTGGATTTTTTTCGGATGGATTAAACTCCACAGGCATCCTCCTACCCAACTAACAATTTATGTTGAATAAGCTAGTTTTTTAGCCGAACAAGCCAAATTGTGGCGAAATAAGCTCTTCATCAGCCTCCAATGCTTGTTGGGTTTCTAATCGCATAAAGTTTTTTCTGGAATCTGACGACAGAAAATTCGTCACTCACACTCAACCTCCTGATGGTTCTGAGACAAACCGACAATGCGCCTTTCCAATCACAGGCAAAATCAGAATTTTGAAAGAAAATTTCTTTTGTCTACTCTGACATCAACTTCAATTTTATTGGCATATCGGTCTCGATGCTGCTCGTATAGAGGAAGGGAGCAGCGTGTGTGCGAAAGCAGATGGGAAAGAAACGGAGTCCGAATGTTATCGCTAGGCAGCGACAAGTGTGAAAATGGGTTGAAAGGTGTTGAAGTATGCGAGGGCCATTTGAGAATAATTAAATTATCGAAGCGTCCGTCTTTGCCGTACATCCTTTCTGGGGATGGCTCGGACAGTGAATGTAAGTCACTGTTACCGAGACTGGCAAAAACGGAGGTAGAGATGTCGTAAATTAATCGATTACTTCGATTAATCGATTAATCGTTGTAATAATCGATTAATTTTGAATCGATCATTACCTAACGATTAATCGATTCAATAATCGAGAGAGATCGAGAGTAATCGATTTGTTACTAATCGATTAATCAGAATTTTACGACATCATAAGGATGTCGCAAATTAATTGATTACTTCGATTAATCGATTCATCGTTGTAATAATCGATAAGGATGTCGCAAATTAATTGATTATTTCGATTAATCGATTCATCGTAGTAATAATCGATTAATTTTGAATCGATTATTATCCAACGATCAATCGATTCAATAATCGACAGGAATCGAGAGTAATCGATTAGTTACTAAACGATTAATCGGGATTTGGAGTGCAGTTTTTTGACAGTTTGCCATTACATTTAGAAAATCCAAATATCCTTCTATTAGTTGAACTTACTTAGTTGAGACTATAAAATCGTTTAGATGGAGTAAAATCAAAGAGCAGAATTGTTTGCCTTGAGTGTAGGACAACACTGGTAACAATATATTTTAAAACGCATATGTAATTTTGACTGCATGGTATGTCGTTTTCATTATGCGGGCTTTTCTAATCACTCAGAGACTGAGTGAAATTGTATTGCCGTCTCTTTTTTTCTCACGGAAATCTTACACTGTAAACTGTAAAGCAAATCTTCAAGAATAATAATTACCTGTGTTTTCTCGTGGAAAAAGTAATTAGGGAAAAGTTAAACAATATGTATAATTCATTACAAAATCAAAACAGAGAGTGCTCAATAAACAATTTTGTAACTATTCCGTACATAAAAGGACTAGAAGAAAAATTATCGACAACATGACTATAAAGTAACTTACAAACCGGTTGACAAAATTAAAGATGTATTATTTACGAAAACCAAAGACGTTTCCCCTGTTGTAGCGAACATTGTATTGGAGAGAATCGAGAGAGCAGCTCTAGTAAAACCATACGACCGGGGAATCGTTCCATTGTTTTTCAAACTTTGGTTACGAAAACCAAAGACGTAATACAAAAATAATAAAAATACAAATTAGTGTATGACATACCGTGCGGTGCATGTGAAAAATCGTACATCGGTGAAACTAGCCAGTTCTTATATAAACGTCTAAACCAGCATAAATACAATGGGAAAACAAAAAACATTCCCGGTACAGGTTTATCACAGCACACTATAGAAGAGGGACACATTTTTGACTTTGAAAAAACCAGAATACTTGACAAAATAAACAAAAGCAACACAAGACTGACTGCAGAAACATTTTACATTAAGATTAAAGGAGACGAAAATGTAGTAAATTGGCAAAAAGACTTGCTTTGCAAAAAGCAAATTTTAAAAATGCGTTAAACTCTATTAATAGCAAACTTAGAACTAATACCAGTAGCAGTTAGAATGTAAATATTGTACTTTGTTTGTGTGTGTCAATAGTTAGTAGTAATGGCTGTCTGTTAGATGATAAGTTATCGAAGCAGCTTGCAAAAACTTCTCTCGCTCAAAGCAGACGGTTCATTAAACACATATACCATCAATAACAATAAAAAATGAAAAATTGTGATGTTTTCAGTAGTGAGCACGGATGATAGCAATAAAAACCCAGATTAATCCACCTAGCGTGGGTGGTGCCTTTCTCGCATTTAGCTAAGACACCAACCTTATATGGGGTTTATATGGTCCGATGTACCATTTTCTTCATAACTTTTAAACGCAATGACCGATCGTTATAAAATTCAATAGTGATCAACAAGGTTTTGTCCCCTGACGAATGAAACTTGTTGCGAGAAAATCGGATAAGGATTACTATACGAAAAGTTGTCTAATGTTTTTTATAGCTTTTGTGCACACACACACACATACACACATACATACACACGGACAGACAGACATGTGCTCAGCTCGTCGAGCTGAGTCGATTGGTATATAATACTATGGGCCTCAGAGGCTTCTATAAAAAGTTCGTTTTCGGAGTGAAATAATAGCTTTTCGGTACAACTTAGTTGTACGAGAAAGGCAAAACTTAATTCACAGTGTACTGATCTTGCCTTTCTCGCATTTAGCCAAGACACCAACCTTATATGGTGCTAATATGGTTAAATGTACCATTAACTTCATAACTTTTTTACGCAACGGTCGATCGTAATCAAATTCAATAGTGATCAACTAGACTTTGTCCCCTGTCGAATGAAGCTTGTTGTGAGAAAATCGGTTAATAATTATTATATGAAAAGTTGTTCCAATGTTTTTCGTAGCTTTTCTGCACACACATACACACATACATACACTCGGACATTTGCTCAGCTCATCAAGCTGAGTCGATTGATATATAACACTTCGGGTCTCCGAGGCTTCTATAAAAAGTTCGTTTTCGTAGTGAAATGATAGCCTTTCGGTATAACTTTGTTGTACGAGAAAGGCAAAAACTATGCAGATTAAGTCGAAATTTTTCCTTGTTCAAATACTATTAATATCGGTATTAATGCATACGTAACTGCAAATGCTTCAGAAAATTCAGATGGAACTTAAGTATCCGGTGAATTCTATCCAAAACTCAGGTAGAACTTACCTATATTGTCTATCAGAAACAAAGTTAATACGCTGTTTATACCGAAGCTAGATTTTTCTCCAGATACAGGCAACTTACCCAACTTCGGAAGTAGCTGGATTTGCCTAAAATGGTAACCTGGCTTAGAAACCTCGCAGTTAATAACTGTGGAAGTGCTTAATGGGCACTAAGCTGCGAGTCGGCTCTGTCCCAGTGTGGGGATGCAATGTCAATAAGAAGAAGAAGAATCCATACACTAGACCACTTCTACATAAGAAAATAAAAACAAATTGTTTATTTATCTTTTTCATCAAAATCGCAATACCCTTCAATCTGCAACAATAACAATGTTCATTTGGCTCAGATTTTGACAGATCTCGATGCTCGATTGGCTTAAGGTGGCCGCTTCGCATATCTCTGAATGTAGGATCCCTAGGTGCGACATACCACCCTTTTTGCGGCATCTTTACCGATTGTAGGGGATGGATGCACGGAGAAAAACAAGATTAGTTTGAAACAACGATATTTTTGGTTGAATTTCAAACTAAAATTTTGGTTGTTTCAAAGCGAATGTTTGTTACATATTTCAAAACCGTATTTTTTGTTGAATCAAACTTTAAAAGTAGTTTGTTGTAGCATAGAAAAAAGTTTTGAATTTATCATTTTGCCTTTCTCGTTCAACGAAGTTTCACTACAAAAACAAACTTTCTATAGAAGCCTCGGAAACCCATAGTGTTATATACCAATCGACTCAGCTCGACGAACTGAGCACATGTATGTCTGTCCGTGTGTATATATGTGTATATGTGTGTGCACAAAAGCTAAGACAACTTTTCGCATAGTAATGTTTAAACGATTTTCAACAACTTCTATTCGAAAGGGAACAAAGCCTTGTTGATCACTATTGAATTTGATTACGATCGACCGTTGCGTTTAAAAGTTATGAAGAAAATGGTACTTCGAACCATATAATCCCCATAAAATGTTGGTGTCTTGACTAAATGCGAGAAAGGCAGCATTACTACTCGGTAAATTAAAATGGTCATGGCTTTTCTCGTGCAACAAAGTTGTACTGAAATCATTTCACTTCAATATCGAACTTTTAATAGAAGGCTCAGAGATATGTTATATACCAATCGACTCAGCCCAGTAAATGTCTGTCTATCCGTGTGTGTCTGTTTGTCATAAAAAAAAAACATAGGCCAATTTATCACATAGTAATTCTTAACCGATTCTCTCACAACAAATTACATTCGACAGAGCGTAGTTAATAACTATCGAATTTCACAACGATTGCGCATTCCAAAAAAAACTAAATATTAAAATAGTTATGAAACATAATAGGGGGAATGACGGCTTTGGCAGGTTTTGTTCTATTATTGGCAGGGGTTTTTTTATGACTGACTAGGCTCAAATTTGACCTAAGCATATCAAAGAATATTGTGGCCAAATTTCATAAAATTTGGTCGACAAAAACCCCCCTGCCAATAATAGAACAAAACCTGCCAAAGCCTTCTTTCCCCCTAATTAAGCTCTAGCATGCCATACAATGACTTGAAGTATCATCCCATGCAAGCTCTTCAAAATGTATTCAGCATTTCAATGAATTTCCCGTTAATGCATTATATTGTTTGATTGGTTTGTTTAATAATGCACGAGAAAGGCACAATCACTGCTAGGTGGATCAATCTGGGTTTTTTTCGTCAAACTAATAATTATGTCAATCTATATACATAAAAATGAATTTCTGTCTGTCTGAACCTTATAGACTCCGAAACTACTGGGCCGATCGGCGTGAAAATTTGTATGCAGAGGTTTTTGGGACCGGGGAAGGTTCTTAAGACGGTTCGAGACCCCTCCCTCCTTTGGAAAGGGAGGCTCCCACACAAATGAAACAGAAATTTCTGCATAGCTCGAGAACTAATCAGAGCATTAATCAATTTTAGGCAATACGAAGTTCGTCGGGTCTGCTAGTGTGAACATAAAATTTCGTTGTTTTTAATAAAATTTGGGTTGATGACAAAAACGACTTTCAATATCAAGTCTGAACCCGAACGATATAGAATTCTTCAAATTTTGTCTCAAAAATAACTACAGTGGGTCCAAAAAGTATTCGTCTAGCTGCATATTTTTTAGTAAGATGTAAAACTTAGGCGTGATAGAAGTGAAATCAAAAAACTTTCTTCTAAATTTGGTAGAAAACTTATCAACACATGATTATTATTCAAAAACAAATAGAAAATTCAATTAATATTTCTGGTATGTAGAGAATATCTAAATTTCGTCAATTTCGCTTGCTCAAAAAGTATTCGTCTATTCAGAAAATAATCGAGCGGAACACGAATATAATAGTTTTATTCGCATGTAATTACACTAGCACACTCTAGTGATGTCTAGCAACATTTTGTCAATACTCAATGCCAGATCAAATAATGTTTTTGTTTGTTTGTTTGAACTTGGCGCGGAAAACAGAAGCACCATGGGTGGGAAAAGTAAAAAGATGAGTCCCAATGAAAAAAAAAACTTATTCTACGCCTGCATAATTAGTGCAAGTTGATTTATGACTTTGCATGAAATGTGGGAAGCAAGAAATGTGGGAAGCAAGAATTCAACCATTTTATTGGGGATTGGTCGCATCAGGGCCAAAAAAATCTATCAAAACAAATAACAGAGTGCTCATCAGCGATGGTAAACTGATAACGATGAGCGATTTATTAGCGTTAGCGTTAGCGTTAGCGTTAGCGTTGTTACGGTATACTTCGTAGATTGGACACTAGCGATACTCATGTTTCTTATGGAATCCCTATCCAGATTGCTATCGGAAATCAAGGTGGGGAATTACCCTTGATTCCAATCTAAGATAAAAATGGCATAAGCATGAGGATTACTACTCCCGGCCACGCCCATCTTTACCGTAACTAGGGATTGGAAAGGAAATGTTGATGTAGAACTTACTTAACGAGAGGCCCCCGACTTGGCGACGCCCTCATAAGTTCTACGGAGTTGGTGGTTGGGTAGGGTAAGGTAGGTCATGGAGGTTTGCCTCAAGCTGGCAATTCGACCCACAGACTATGTTGTTTACCTGTTTTTATTCAAACTCTTGCCAGCCGGCTGTCGAAAGAGTGTGCTTATATCGATTCTATTTACAGTTTATTCTTTAAGTAATTTACAGGCGATTTCTTAACCTCAATCTATTAACAGCTATCCGTTGAACGAATCTAAATTTACCAAATTTGTACTTTCTGCTCAGTGAGCAAAACGATTCTTCTAGGTTCATCGAATACAAAAATCAAACCATGCCTTTTCAAGATAATTATAATAAACATTTTACAAAGTTTTATTTGAAGTATTTCCGCGATTTCTGATATAAAATTCAACAGCTCTGTGACGTAAACGGCCTAAATGCACCACCACCAGAAAATTTTCCTCACGCGCTGATCTACCTAAACACATATCACACATAGTAATAGTATGGTACTTCCTTTTGCGTTGTACAAATATGTTGCATTTCACAAAAACATGACTCTTCTCTTTTCTCCATTCCATCAAACGTTTCACTCAAATTTCAATGATTCACTTCAATTTCAATAAAACACGTCACCGGATGAATAAAATAAAATAAATAAATAAATGAATAAATCAATAAATAAATAGATCAATAAATAAATAAATAAATACCACAATCACTCGCGAGCGCGTTCTGATAACGATGAGCGATTTATTGTGCGGAAAATAAAAAAATCCTTAAAAACGAGTTCACCCATAAAGGCAAGTGAGTTGGAGAGAAGAAGTGCCCAGATATGAACCAATACGAAAAGAAATACTTGTGAAAAGTATGGGTATAATGGGCGAGTATCACAGAAGAAAATTCAAGTGAGCCATCAAATTATCAAAAACAGCTTGATTTCAGCTAAAAATATCGCTGGAAGAAGGATGACTTTCGGAATCAAGTCATGTTACCTGACGATAGCAAGTACAGCATATTTGGATCAAATGGCCGATGTATGGTATGGCGGAAAAGGAATATTGAGATACAGCCGCAGAATCTCTTTTGGGCAGTAAAGCATGGTGGGGTTCCGTCATGGTCTCTGAGGTGCTTGAGCGCAACCGGTGTGGGAAATTTCACATTATTGAAGGAATTATGTATCACAAAATGTTCATCCGCATTTTGAAAGAAAATTTGAACTCCATTGCTGAGAAATTAGGCTTACAGGGAACATACATCTTACGGGGCGATAATTACCTTGAGCACATAGCCCAAAGTACTAAGCTGTAACTACTCTATAATACCCCAATCAACTCAAAACGCCTCTTCAGAGCCAAGATATGAATCCAATTTAACTCCATTTGAAGGTTCTGGACGTCAAACTTTTCGTGAAATTCGTGAAAGTCATATTTCCAACAACAACGAATTGAAATTAGTGTTGAAAGAAGAATGGAAGAATATTCCGTCCCCTGTTACGGCTAATTTGGTCAGTTCCATGCCACAAGAACTACAGCCCGTCATAGATACACAGGGGAATCCAACGAAATATTGAATTCCATTCTACAACTCCTGTTTTCGTTTCAAAAGCACGCTAAACCTGAGTAGACGAATACTTTTTGAGCCCGTATTTAATGAATTGTTATGTTTTGTTACCTTTGTTTGTGTTATTGTTTTATTTTTCTGATTGATTTTTAACAATAAAGATGAATTGATTATTTTGCTACACAATGTAATCGATAGTTTTATTTTTTTGAGCTTACTAGATTCTATTTTTGACAATTTCTAGAAAATGCACAGCTAGACGAATACTTTTTGGACTCACTGTATTAAGCTGACAATAATCATCGGTTTCAGTGCTTTTATGAGAGAGGCATAGCTTCTACAGTTTTTACCGTTTTTACAGATAAAATCCAAGCTTTGATTAATTCAATTAGCTACAAATATTCACCACAAATATTTCAGGATGTCTGCTGCGGTCCTACGATTTCTTGACCCTGACAATTTTCCAACAGCCTGTCCGCTAAGCCGCCTATTCTGCCCGTTGTCTTAAGTTGCGATTCGGTAAACAGATACAATTTCAAGACAAGCTTATTGAATTATTACTAATAGTTGTCGAATATTACAGCTGATCTAACAACAAATTATCCGAATATAACAAATATAACGAATCATTTAATTTGTAACGCCTAGGCGGAGCACAAACAAGTTTGTGGCAGCTGCCTCTGTTATGTATTCGAGAATTGACTATGTACTATGACTATGACTATGTATCAAATGCTTTAGCCAAGCAAGCCTTTGGCAGAGCAGAGTGCGATTGATTCGCATTCTATACCATCCCGCCCAACTAGTTGTTGGGGGGCATGGAGTGCGATCCTCTCGTTTAATAAACAATGTGCACTCGCTTGACTGTGGATATACAACAGTAAAGCACATGTGGAGATTGGACAAATCAAGCATCCGAAAGATATTCAATTTGCAAAAAAGAGAGCTAACCGCGGTGGAGGTTGGTACTCGGATTCTGATGGCTTTTCCGCAAACGTGACCTTTAAGTGGTCTTGTTGTGTAGGGGTTATCACGCCTATCTAAAGAGTAGGAGGTTGAGGGTTCGAGTCCCTCCAAGACACGTGGATTCTTTTTCGCAAATTTCATATCAATTTGTCCTTTTCGAAACATGTGCTGTGCATATGCACAGCCAAGATATTTAACTACCGATCTGATTTTTTGCGGTAACGAACAGCGGAGCGAACAATAGACGAATCCAAGTAAAAATAAGAAGAAGACACACGACGGTGTTAACTTTGACAGATCCTACAGCACAGCATAGGAAGATCATTTTAAAATGCTTATAATAAATTTTAGACAAAATGTAATTAAAATCTGATTGAAGCATGACACGGAAAAAGTTCTGAACTGTATGATAGATACATTTTTGGAAAATATTCAAAAAATTGAGATAAGCTTCCGAATCCACTTTTTCCGAACCCTACATTCATCAGATTTTAATTACAATTTGTCTAGAATTTATTATAAGCATTTTAAAATGATCTTCCTATGCTGTGCTGTAGGATCTGTCAAAGTTAACACCGTCGTATGTCTTCTTCTTATTTTTACTTGGATTCGTCTATAACTCGAGAACAACGATAGAAGTTCGTGGTGGAGATAGAAAGAGAAAGAAAGATTCGGAAGGGGCTTTGAGCAAAGCCCATTTGAAATGAGACATCAGTTTAGTGTAGAATGTGGTTAGCGACGGACGTCATCCAGTCAGGTGAACCACCAGATCGGGCCTCGAAAATGGCCGGCGGATCACGACACCTGACAGCTGTGTAAAACAAGTTCAAATGTATCACCAGAACCGGTGCCCCCCGCAATTGGGCCTTATTGAAAGAAATTTATCATGGGTTGTAGCCCCCCGGATCAGTTCATTATAGTAACAGCTACCGAAAAACGTTTCTTACGATATGCTATCTTTCGAGAGTGTATACAGACTAGATAAGTGAAAGATTTGCTAATTCTACTTTGAATTCAAACACTGGTGGTGAGTAAAAACGTAATAGTCTACTGCCGAAGTGATCCCTTTCCTTATATTATGTCATTTTGTTCATGACGCCAAATGTTTAAAAAATATTCCAACGATCTGATCTTCTGGTTCTAATAATGTAAAAAGATTATCTTTATTTATATTGTTTTGGTATGACTAAGCTAATCATCCACCATGATATTCAAGACAAAATTTTCAAAACGACCACGCAAACCAACACGATCAATAGGTAGGTGAAGGTTTCCGCTACCTGTTGATGGTGTTGGTTTGCGTGGGAGGGCTATCAGATTCGTCGAATCGTCGTTTGAATCTTTGTTTACAAAAGTAGATAAGTCGTTTTGAAATTTTTTTCTTGTATTATAAAACTGATGTGAAGAGCATTATAAAGAGAAAAGTAGTATGTTGCACGCTTAAAATCAATAACACAGAGATGTGTTTTCTTCAAACAAAACGGACCTAATTCAGAACATCACCTAGATGAGCAACAGTTACACAGGCACAAAAATGCCTCGTACGGTCGTGATAACGGTCCTTTTCAACATGTAAACTTTTGTACAGATTCTTTGTTTCATGAGGAACCAAATACCGTTAAAAATATTGAAATCCAAGCTTCAATAAAACCACACGAGCTATTTTTGTGGCTGTGTAACTGTCGCTCATCTAGGTGCTGTTCTCCATTAGGCTTGTTTTGTGTGAAGCAAACATATCTCTGTGTTATTGATTTTAAGCGTGTGAACAAGGATTGAAAAAATCTAAAAACTTCAAAAATTTAATCAACGATAATCGTGTAATGGATTATACTTACAGCACGCTAAGGATAGATCGATGATTAATAGGATGTGTAATATTGCTATTAGCGATATTCCAAAAGCACCAACCGACGAGTACATTTTCCACTTTGTTTTTTTTTCTTGGACTGCCAAAATTGTGGGTCAATCAATAGATTTCCGTCACGCTCACTTACTCATCAAACCAACAACAATGAGGATTTGGAAAATATCATCAAATGGAACACATAAATCACTGTTATTTTCACCACTAATATTCGTTGAGTTCGACACACTTTGGTAACTCAAAGGAAAACTTGGCAATCGTTTCACAAGGTGAAATCTTTAACTGCATGTTTTACTTATTTGCTTTAAAACACTATAAAATAAATTCTAATAACTCTGCACCTCTGCACTATACTGCACACACTTTGCATACGCTCGTGGTAAATTTCGAAGCGCGTATTCTCTACCTCATCAGCTAGACAACATGCGCCCGACTGGGCTCTACTTATAATGTTCGGGTGCTTACCCTCAATCGTTTATCACGCGGATTTAGCAATGATTGAACAAACCAACACTGACGATCGGGTCGGAATCTTCCGGCGCTCGCAAATCAATTACGTTTGCGCTTCTGCACAATGCCGACATGTACAAAGAAAGCATAAACGCGCGCATGTGTTATGAATTCTGGCAGAAACGCCCACTTTGCGAGGCTGGACTTTGAGTTGGCAATGACACAGCCGGTCGAAAGCTTGCAGCTTTTATATACAACGACGATGTTCGGCGCTCTCTTGTGTGGCAGCCAGAACATCTGAAATTTGGAGCATTAGTTACTCGCGACTTCCGATCTACCAGATGTGAATTGATATTAAACAGATGTGAATAATAAGAGCACTTGTTGACTTGTTTTGAGATGTGTGCAACACGACGGAGGATTACTGTTGACTATTTGTGTTTGTTAAATATCGTAAAGTACAGAAAGTTGTAACGGTTGGTTGGGAATAGAACGTTGTAATACAGTCTGTCCCACATTAATTGGTACACCCTATATAAGCTAAGATAGCTTTTTTACTGTTGCACCGATCTCCATCATTTTTTTTTGTGGATTCAGTGGTTGAACAAAAATAAGTTTTCATCATAAATCTTTGATTTAATGATTTTTTAATTATTCAACAGAGCATTACTCAGTCCTGTTTTACATGCCACTTTCATTTGTTTTGCCATCGAATATTAAGATTTTCGACACTTTCCTGATGTTCCGCTGTTTTGATTATTTTCTTGAACACCACGGCAGTTACATCGCCTCTGCGATGTCATATATATCGTAAATTATTATGCCGCAAACAATCTAAATAGAATTTAGGTCTGGAGAAAGATCAGATCAAAGCAAAACGTGAATTTATCCCTTTGCTAGTTAGGGTAAGACGGTATAATATGCCCCCTAAGGTAATAGCTATGATAACTTTTTACTTTTCAACGCAATTTATGCAAACTTTATGTTATTTGGTAGTCCAAAAAGTCACAAATGAATTGCCTGTGAGTAGTCATATAGAGTAGAGTGGGGCAAGAGTACCGTCGTGCGGGGCTTCTTTTGAAAAATCAGGGGCTACTTTGGACATTTTGAAACATGAATTACGGCGTTAACTACTCTCCAATTGCCATTATCACCAGCCGGGTGTCTTGTTGATAGTTGGATGGCAACTTTTTGTTTCAAATTTGGATTTTTTTCTTTTTGTATTTTTAGAAAATCAAAAATCCAAAGTACCCCCGGAGTCAAAAGAAGCCCCGCACGACGGTACGCACTTAGTTTTCAATCGATCATGTGCCCCTTATGAAGCAAGCTTCTGCATATCAAATCTGCGTCGATGATTCATATACTCTTCCTTTATGTTACCCAGTGGAAAAAATATTGAAATTATTGAGATTCGTTTTAGTAGAACCCTTATTGCAAGACAAGTGAAAAACGCACTCTTACCCCACCGGTGGGGTAAGAGTGCGCATCGGGTGGGGTAAGAGTACGCATTTATCCAATCATGTGCTTTAAGTATATATTAACACAAATAAGAGTTAATAACATTTAATTGATGTTTAATGAGCATATATTAGGGAATGTTTAATGATTACGTAACTCTTAAAGGGGGAGGGGGTCCTAAAAATGTGCACTTTCATACGAAAAATCATTGTTTTTTTATATATACAAAAATCTACAGAGGTAAAAATATATATCAGGTTTCGCGTGGCGTATACAAAGGCATTTTCCTTAAAGAAAGTCCACCAATCACGTAACGTAAAATTTGGCTATTTCATCACCCCTCCCCTCTATGTTACACTATTTGTATGAATCCTCTAAAAATATATGGATCGTCACATATCCTGCAAACCCTCCCAGCTAAACGTTGCGTAATTTATGAATGTATCTTTTGATTAAATGAAATTATTATTTAGATGAAATTGTGTTTTCGTACTATGTTTAGGTGTACAACAAGTCCTAATACAATTTCATTATTTCGCTTAAATGCTTTGTTCGCTAAGTCCTTTCTAATACCGAATTACTTCAACTTATCCTAAAAACTTGTGATAATTTCTGAATTCTGTCCCTTTTTCTTAGTTGTGGATCTTTACGCTTTAGAAGAAGTCTTATTTCGACCGGAGATACGGGTTTGACATCATAATTTGAAAATTCATATGCGTACTCTTGCCCCACCGGTTTCTGCGTACTTTTACCCCACAGTCCCAAAAATTATTCAAGTAATGGTTTTAGAAAACCAACCGGATTGGTGTTCTGTACCATAAAGTACTCTATACAATAGGTTATCGAAATGGTATAATGTTCACCTGATTGAACGTATATATGGTAATGAAATACTAGTTGCGGAAATCCAATTATTTTTAGCAAAATGACCAAAAAGTTATCTAACTCCATATCTCCCTTGTTGTTTATTCAAATCGTTTACAATTACACATGATAATAGTTGGCCAGAATACCTGTCAAACTGATGCAGTGCTGCTAGTTTGGCTTTTTTTATTACTTCAAAAAATCGAAAACGTACTCTTACCCCACGCGCACTCTTGCCCCACTCTACTCTAAAAGTATTGCAGAGAACACGTAATAAAGCTTTTTTGAAAAGTCGTGAAAAATAGATTTCAACAAGTGCCTGGGGCAAGTGAGACCTAAAAAAACGCTAGTTCAGCAAAATTGTTAACACTTACTTAGAAAACAGGTTATTTCAGAGCATTAACCACTAATACATCAATATATGCTTCCATTGTTGAAGTGTAGAGGTGTTGGAAGCCATTTATTCAATTACAAAAATATTGGTATTGTATAAAATAAATTTACCGTCAGGACCCACTTACCCCTTCAAACGGGGCAAGTGTCACCTATTCTGTTTTGTACTGTCGAACGAAACTAATTTGAGGAATGTAGATACATCGTTCATATTATTTCTGAGTAATAGTATTTTTAGATCATGGCTGGAGATTGGTTGCATGTCGGACTTTATTTTTGCACCAAGAAAGGGATTATAATGTTAGCAGATATGAAAACAAAACAACAGCCGATTTACTGTTTATTTGACTGTTTTTTTTTGTTTTCCATTAGCTTACTTTTGTACCCTTCTTTGTACCAAATGTTTTAGGAGGCAAGGATAAGCAAATCTTTATTCACTTTTTGTATGAATAAATATTTCTATTTTTAAACCACTTGCCCCATGTATGTTAAAAGTTAAGGGCAAATGAAATTGGGAGATTTTGGCTTAAATTAAAATTTTTAAATCGTTTTCGATATCACACAATTATTTAATTGCTCAAAATATTCACTTTCCACGCCAATGATAAATTTATCCATTGAATTAAAACAAAAGTAATAGATTTTCCCGGTAGTTTAAAGTCATGATCCAGCAATAGCATTAGTATGGTACCTCAAATGGTTTTGAATCCAAATATTTTTGTGTCGGGTGAATTTGTTTATAGTTCTGATTCATCTTCCAACATTGTTACCATTAAAAACATTCATCGATTCATCTGCAGTCATAGTACCCACTTACCCCGTATTTTCACTTCGAAAATCCGTATTAAATCGAGTATTATCCTCGTTGGTGCTTACCGCCATTAATGAGCTTTAAACGTTTCTAAAACCCATCGCACGCGGCACGCACGATCTGCATGGGCATTTCGATCCAGATTTTGAGAATTACGTCTTGAACTGGTCCAAGTTACTTACCTTGTATTCGTTCAGCTTTAACATAATAAAGGACCAAACAAAAAAGTTAAGAGGGTTCAAATCCGGGAAGCTGGTAGGTCGCAATGTTTTGTCCAAAAAGTCGATGAAATTGTCCCCATATTAGGCTAAAATCGCAATTTCCGTGTATAAAGGGTTATCGTCCTATTGGAACACGTAGGGCTCAACTCCGTCTAAGCACCGGCGCCACTGAGGGCATCAATCGTCCCCAAAACCTCAGTTTTGTACTACGCCGCAATGATTTTGACATTCAAAAACGGCTATTTATGATGCCCCAATCCATTTTCAACGCGCGTGATAAACATACAACAAGTGACAGAATGTCAACACCACATGATGATGGTTTGTTTTTGATGGATATTAACTCAGGCGGTCATTCATCCCTATAATGTCAACACCACACACATCCGATAGCGTATATATACCGCTAACGCTGACACCAATAATAATACAGAATATGTACATGTTCACTATGATCATGTATATGTACACTATGATCAAACATTTGTATTCGAACTTATTGAACACCATGTATATGATACGATAACACCTTTGGTTTCCTCCAAAACAAGCAAAGCATAATTGTAAAAATTGATTTTGCCTAATTTTCGACGTCCTTTGCACCAGCTGCCGCACTAGTAGTGGTCCCAATTTGGCCAATCCCATAAGAAAACAATGGGATTTGCCAAATAAGGAACCAAAATTAAGAGTAGTGCCACAACTGGTGCATGCGTTCCTATTAGAGAAGATCCATTAATTACGTAACGCAAAAATTGGCCATATTTAAAACCCCCTCCACCCTGTGTCACACTTTTTGTATGAATCATAAAAAAAAATTGTATGGATTGTCACACTTCGGTCAATCCCCCTCCCCCTCTAAGCGTTACGTAGTTTATAGATGCTCCATTATGGATTATTCAGTTTTGAAGCTAATAACAAATTTTATTGTGGTTTTCACAGCTGTTCTAAGAAGCAGGAAGTAAAACCTTTCGCTTGATATATAAAGTTCACCCACATGCCTTTTACTTATTTTTTAAAAAAATAGTTGTTCTTATGTATGGCGACAATTGGTACACCCACCCTATCATCTATCTTTTGAAGATGGAAGCAATTTTATTATCAATTCGGTGGAAAACCGAATTATAGCCGCTAATGAAGTTGGATTTTTCTCACAATCCATACGTTAAACCTAACTTCGGAAGTAGTGCGCTGTTTTCACTTGGTGATGCGCTATACAGCGCACCACTTCCGAAATTAGGTTTAACGTATGGATTGTGAGAAAAATCCAACTTCGTTAGCGGCTATAATTCGATTTTCTACTGAATCGATAATATATCATATTAACAACTGAGAAAATATCTTGGCTGTGCATATGCACAGCATATGTTTCGAAATGGACAAATTGATATGAAATTTGCGAAAAAGAATCCACGTGTCTTGGAGGGACTCGAACCCTCAACCTCCTACTCTCTAGATAGGCGTGATAACCCCTACACAACAAGACCACTTAAAGGTCACGTTTGCGGAAAAGCCATCAGAATCCGAGTACCAACCTCCACCGCGGTTAGCTCTCTTTTTTGCAAATTGAATATCTTTCGGATGCTTGATTTGCCCAATCTCCACATGTGCTTTACTGTTGTATATCACGCCTATCTAGAGAGTAGGAGGTTGAGGGTTCGAGTCCCTCCAAGACACGTGGATTCTTTTTCGCAAATTTCATATCAATTTGTCCATTTCGAAACATATGCTGTGCATATGCACAGCCAAGATATTTAACAAAAAAATGGTTTTCGTACGGCCGAGTTGCCGAATAATATGCAATTAACTGAGAAAAGTTATTTTGTTGCCCAACTGAGTGTTTCAGTGCAAGTTTTGCGGACTGTATCCTAGCATCGCTCCAGAGCGTTGAGCAAACAAACATTGAAAGTTACATCAAAACTGTAAGTTTTTGTATTTTGCTATTATTTTCATTATGTAATACAAAAATACTTCCACATTCACATAGTATGTTGGTTTTAAAAATATTTGAAGGTTCCAACCAGGGCTGACAATAGTCATTCTCGTCGTATGAAGAAAGCGAAAAAAAATTAGTCTTCGTCATAACATTGCACGACGCATCACCTATTCGTTTTCTTCGCGCCGCATGCGTACCACGACGATAGTCGCGCAGCCAAAAGTTATGACGATTTTCGTCGTCACTTCTTCACACAATTGATTACACGTCATTATAGACGGACTGGTAAAAGACATAATAGCGTCTCAAATAAACAAATAGTAGGATATTTGGTATATAAATGTATCGAAAACATTCATAACGCTTTCATACGTTGCTTCAAATTCATTATTACAAAGAATTAGTAAAAATCTTCGCATGGTAGCTGCCGCTTGAAGAATAACGGTATGAAGTCTTCGTTCTTCGATGTCGTCAGGACGATTTGGTTACATGACGAAAGCTAACGTCGTGCGCGTCATTGACGATGTGTAGAGTAGCAATGAAGACAATGCAACTCGTCGCTACTGTAGCATTTCGATGACGATGACGATTGTCAGCCCTGGTTCCAACTGATTTTTACTCTTAGTTAGTTATAATTTTCTAGAAATCAAATAGGGGCGCTGACAGGGAAGGGGGAGTTTGCTTCTCTCTGGTGGTGCAAATCTTACTGAGCGTCTGTTCTCCATGTTAGCAGCGGCTCACAAAAGCGTCTGTTCTTCATGTCACCATGATCCACCGGGAGTCCATAAGGAGGAATGGTCCTCCGGAAATTTAAGGGGTTTGCTGTCAGGCCCTGCAAGCCAGCCTTTAAAAGACCGCTGCGACAAAAATAGACTAGCGATTGGAAACTCGGTTCGTGGAACTGCAAATCTCCAAACTTCATCGAGAGCACACGCATTCTCGCCGATGTGCTCAAGGACCGTGGATTCGGCATCGTAGCACGGCGCAGGTTTTTTTGGAAAGGACCAATAGTGCGAACGTTTTGAGGTAATCATACTTTCTAGCAGAGCTGTGGCAACACACATGAGCTGGGAACAGTTTTCATAGTGATGGGCGATATGCAAAGGCGCGTGATCGAGTGGTGGCCGATCAATGAAATAATGTGCAGGTTGAGAATCAAAGGCCGGTTCTTCAACTTCAGCATAATCAACGTCCATAGCCCACACTCCGGAAGCACTGATGATGATAAGGACGCATTCTACGCGTAGCTGGAACGTGAGTACGCCAGCTGCCCAAACCACGACGTCAAAATCATCATAGGAGAGAGTTTAAACCGACTATTGGGAAGTTCAGCGCTCAGCGCCCATCTACAAGAAAGGCGACAAGCTGGAGTGTGAGAACTTTCGAGCGATCACCATCCTTAATGCCGCCTACAAAGTGATATCCCAGATCATCTTCCGTCGTCGTCTCTATTAGATAGTGAGTTCGTGGGAAGTTATCAAGCCGACTCCGTTGACGGCCGCTCGACAACGGACCAGATCTTTACTGTACGGCAAATCCTTCAAAAATGTTGTGAATGCCAGGTCCCAACGCACCATCTGTTCATTGATTTCGAGGCGACATACGACAGTATAGACCACGGGCGGGTAGAGCTATGGAAAATTATGGACGAGAACAGCTTCCCTGGGAAGCTTACCAGACTGATCAAAGCAACGGTGGATGGTGTGCAAAACTGTGTGAAGATTTCGGGTGAACACTCCACTTTGTTCGAATCGCGCCGGGGACTAAGACAAGGTGATGGACTTTTGTGCCTGTTGTTCAACATTGCGCTAGAAGGTGTCATGCGGAGAGCCGGGTGTAACAGCCGGGGTACGATTTTCCACAGATCCACTCAATTTATTTGTTTCTCGGATGACATGGACGTTGTCGGCCGAACATTTGCAAAGGTGACAGAACTGTACACCCGCCTGAAACGTGAAGCAACAAAAGTTGGATTGCTGGTGAATGCATTGAAGACAAAGTAGGGGAACTGTTCCGTTTTCCATCTCACTGAACATATTTTCATCTTATCGCAAAACAAAGAAATACAGCACCAATTTCGTCGCTTCTTTTTGCTAACACGCGTGCTCACTGGTGAAAAAAATCACAAAAATAAGAATCAACCCAAATTTCTTTTCATTCCTTTGTTTTTGATGAGATGGAAATTATGGAATTATGGGATGAAGTGCCGAACCGTTCTCCTACATGCTAGTGGGCGGAACCGAGCGCGACAGGGCCCGCCTGGGAAGCAGTGTTACGCTAGACAGGGATACCTTCGAAGTGGTCGAGGAATTCATCTACCTTGGATCCTTGCTAACGGCTGATAACAATGTAAGTCGTGAAATTCGAAGACGCATCATCTGTGGGCTCTACGGGCTCCAGAAGAAACTTCGGTCAAAGAAGGTTCACCACCGCACCAAATGTGTCATGTACAAGACGCTAATAAGACAGGTAGTCCTCTACGGACATGAAACATGGACAATGCTCGAGAAGGGCTTACAAGCACTCGAAGTATTCGAGAGATGGTTGCTTAGGACCATCTTTGGCGGTGTGCAAGAAGACGATGAACCACGAGCTCGTCCAGCTCTACGGCGAACCCAGTTTCTAGAAGGTAGCTAAAGCCGGAAGGGTACAATGGGCGAGGCATGTTGCAATAATGCCGGACAGCAACCCTGCAAATATGGTGTTCGCTTCCGATCCGGCAGGTACAAGACGGCGTGGTGCACAGCGAGCGAGATGGGCAGACCAGGTGCAAAACGACTTGGCGAATGAAAAGATGTGGCCTCGAACCGTGTATTGTGGTGTCAAATTGTTGATTCAGTGTTATCTGTTTAGATGTAAACTAAATAAATGAATGAACATGATTTTACATTACAACTCGTTGTTCGAGAGTTGCCTATCATAAACCTCACCTTCATGTTCGCCCACCTTTGCTAGTGAGTCCTTCTCATTGCCGTAGATTGAGCAGTGAGAAGGAACAAAGGTAATCTTGAATGATCTTTCGACAAAAACATGCATCTGCTCTCTTATGTGTGTAAGAAAGTAAGATGCGTGCTTAACTAAGAACTAAGACTATCCGAGAAGATGAAATAATGGTCTACGGGCTGATTGGAAATTATCCCCAAAGCGAAGTAAATTGCTGCCAGCTCAGCAACATAAACCGAACACGGTTCTTGAAGTTTTCGGAAGGTGGTTGAATTCAAATAGAAAACACCGAAGCCAGTGGATCCGTTAATGCGAGAACCATCAGTGAGGTATCTATTGTTGCAATAGGACGAGGCCAGTGGCATTCTAGCTAAAATTCCGCTTGAGGCCCTTTCAAATCATTTCAGCAACACTAGTACGAGGCCTGCTATGTGGTATGGGGGTCGATGATCCGATGGAACAAGCTAAGATGGCATCTTCAAGTTTGAGAGCATTGACAAGCTAAGGTTGTTGGGAATGTGATATACGATAGAGATTTCGCTATTAGTGTTTGTTCATTATAGTTCTAGTTGTTTTTTTTTATTTTATTCTCTACAGTAATTTAATCACTATGTCTGAAACTCGATTATGCATATGCAGGGACAGAAAAAGTCAGTTCAACTACACTCAAACAGCTGACATCCAACGCACAATCAAGTTGCTAGTCCTTCCCGAATTTGAATGTGCGAATAAATAGGACGGCATGTGCACCAACAGCAGCAAGCGTCGACCCTCGGTGTCAGCGTTGTTTTGTGCGGTGTCAAAATGAATCTTCAGCTTGGCACATTGATATTCAATTTGAAATCTCAAAATATGAATATCATTTCATACTACGGTGCATGGATTCAACAATTTGAAGTCAGATTCCTAAAATATATGTATCTGTTTAGTATATAAAGTAAAATAATCATCATTTATCGGTGCAAATCAACCGCAATTCAAAATATTCATTTCAGCCCCGGTAGATATTCGTTTTTTACGCTCGATTATCAATCGGCTATTGGGGATCGGGTGGTAAATTTGGTATGGAAGTTTGACAGCATGCTGCGAGATGTTCGTTCCTGCATTGCCGAGCGTCTGATCAAAACAAACACGAATCAATGACGAAGCTGCCTACTGAGCATCGATGCAACTGATAGTAAAACGAAGATTTCCGTCCTTGTGCATATGTATAACATGTGATAGATTTAGTTCGGAAAAGGTATTGGAGGGTAACCGCCCCTTCGGTGGGCTTTGATCCCACGACCCCAGTACGCTAGACAGGTGCTTTCCCTACTAAGCTACGAAGGACCTCTGTCGTCCTCCGCAGCTTAGCGGGTACTGATGAAACCAAATTCCCAGCACCAGGTACCAGCCAAACTCTCGCAATACATTTTCAGAACTAACTCTCTCATATGTATTTTTGTATACATGCCAACCAAGAAGGATGAGTATTTAGTATTGTCCGGCTCCTACACACTTGCTTCATCAGCAACGGCGCTCAATGAAGTAGGGTTGTGTGAGGTTGTGCCAGTTGGTCGTCAGATCCCGACCCGACCACACAAGCGAAGAGAGATCGCCACTCGAGTTCAGTACGTTCAAAGTTAATTGCCTATATGCCGGGTATTAAGCCACCCGGAGTGGAAATTAATTACTATGTCTGAAACTCGATTATGCATATGTAGGGTAGAGAACCATTTGGGCAGCACCCGTCAGCAACGTTCATTACTCGAGCACATTACAACCGAATTACTTGTTTTTTTAGTACATGGTTATACGCACATGGTTATACGCACATCGTACATCGGTTGATTTAGGTATTTCGCTGCTGTTTGGCTTGTGGTCCGCCCGCTCTTTCTCCTGTACCTGGGCGCTTACGATTCCATCCTCGATCAGACTCTCGATTACGATTTTTTCTTATAGATAATATGCTACAGTCATCCAGATGTCCATTCTCAGACTCGAATGCTTCATCTCGTGTCGCCGACTGGACGATGAAGTTTGTATCGTAGCCATATATCCTTGACTGTTTCACTAGCTCATGATTCCTGAGGCCTGACAGCAGTTGAGCTCGTACAAATTGATTCTCATAATTTTCGCTGTAATTGCATGCTCTTACTTTACCCATAAGTCGTGCATTCGCCCTTCTCCTGCTTCATTCTTGATAACGCTTCATGCTCGGCTGCGGTATCCGTCATCGATCGGAGATAGTTTTGGATGTTCGTTACAAAAGTCCTGTAGCAGTTTGAGTTTGTCAGATTCGGGCGTAACTTCGCTGCCTTTACTATCCCTTGCAGTTCATCGCCGTTGAAAAAAAATAGTAGCTGGCTCCTCTTGACTGGGTTGTTTACATTGTTCAGTGAAGCAGCTATCTCGAAATTCTCAACATAGCGGTTGAAATCCTCCCACATCTTGTTAGCAGCGATGCGAGATGGGAATGGTTTCAAGTGATCCCACCGGATGCTAGAAGTAGAGTTAGTAGTAGTAGAGTTTTCGTCATTGTCGGTCTGTGCTGGTCTGGTATGTGCCTCGAAACGATTCATAAAGTTGTTCATCATCTCTTCCATCCGGTCGATCCGGTCGGCATTGGTACGGTCCAACGCCGATTGACATGAATCGTTCTGTTTCGTTACTTCAGCCGGTGGTGATTTCGGCGTCGCTGATTAATTCTTGAAGCTCCTCTTCGGTGTCTGCAGAATCAGCCTGATTCTTGCTTACATCACCGCATGCTTCATCATTACTTGAATCGGAATCTTCGATTCGACGAGTGGATTTCCCTTTAAACATCTTGGTTTATTTTGCGAATGGTTTTTATTCTAGAATAGTAAAATATAACGATAATTTTATACAACAGCATTTCTTCTAATCGTTGATCTTCCTTTCTATTTTTTTTTATTTGTCGCCGTTTTTTTCGTCAGTACGGTCCCTTTCGATTTGCTTATCGTGGTCTATTTGGCCATTTTAGCGCGATATGAATTATCCGCTTTATGTATTTGCTTGGACACATTCAGCGCGGTCCATTTGACCCGCTCAGCGCGGTCCATTTGACCCGCTCAGCGCGGTCCATTTGGCTAGCTCAGCGCAGTCCGTTTGACCCGCTCAGCGCGGTCCATCCCAAGTAACGCTCTAGAAATGGTTTTCAAGATCGAATTACAAGAACTGACAATAAAACCCATTACTACATGATTACCTTCTGATGACCACTATAAGAGTAAGATATGTCCAAATGGCCCTCTCTAGATTACCACTATAAACCTCTTATAAGAGTATATAAAAATCCGTTTCAAGCCGCCCGCAAAAAAGGGAATTTGGCTGCGGCAGCTGTCAAAAATTTGCTTTGAAAAAAGAGAAACAAAATCTTGCAAACAAATAATAACAAACTAAAGTGTTGATGAAAATCATGATGAGGATGACTACAAAATAATACTTTTTCAAGTTTTTTTTCCAATGTACTTTCATGGAAATGAAGTGCGCGCTCGGTTTCATGGTGAAAGCTAGTGCGAAAATGAGATTAGGCACTACGCGCCCGTAAAATAATATAGTTTTGGGCAATGAATTTAAAATTATTATAACATCAATAACGTAAATCTTTACTAAATTAATTAATATTACACCCAAATATGTTTGTTTTTTATATCCTTTACCAAAAACGTTTCTTTTGCGGCGAAAATACCGTCTAATCATAAATTCCAGTGATAAATTTCACTGACTTGAAGATGGCTCTCCATTTCCAATATGGCCATCATAGATTTCGATCAGAAAAATGTTGCTCTTATTAAACACCGTTATAAACCCCTTGCAATGTAAATATTCTTATTGGGGTTATTCATTTGACCACATTACTACCCAAAATTATGGCTTTGATCAAGCTTTGAAAATTGGACTTATTATGCTCTTCGTTACAACCGTAGAGCTGCTAACAAGACCAGTCTGCATTTGACGTTTGAAGTTTTTCGAACAGATTTATTAGAGGTTTATTGATAGCAATAAGATCGCCAATAAATCTGAGCAACTAGCCATGGTGACTGCTTTCATAAAACCGCTATAAGAATTAAATAAATCTAACAGGCATGAAAATTGTTACTTGGGATTTGACCTGCTCGGTGCGGTCCATTTGACTCGCGCAGCGCGGCAACATGACCCGCTTGGTACACTTTGTTCCACCACCGTTTCATCTCGTTTTTAAAGTTTTTATTCTCACTAACCTGATATTTTTTTCTGTAGCAGTAATGTATTACTTTTATTATATCGCGAAATTATAAACTTTTCTGAGTGATACCTTTTCTAAAAAAATGCTTCTGTCGGTTCCTTAGGTTTCTTCGATTGAAAATTTTCACTCCAGGCAGGCTCGCCATTGTGGAGTTCTAACATGGAGCTTGGGAAAAAGGGGACCACCGCGCAAAGACGTCTTACCTGTCCGATTGGCTTTAACTGAAAGAGGGCGAGGTATCCTGGGTTGCTGCGATGAGCTTGAGGCATGAATGCTTGCAATGAATGCATGTACATAAGGTTGTCGTATAACGGCTATCACGTGGCGGTGGCATGCATTCTTTAAGTTCATTATCTAGTACCACACAGAGGTTATCTTTGAACATAAAAATGAAGTAATAGCTTCGGGAAACTTTAGTGGTGGTTTGTTCTAACTTGATTTTACTTGGGATGGAAAGTCCGCTGAATTGGATTGGGACTTGGTATAAACAATTGGGACATCTGAGTAAAACTACTCAAAAAGGGAATGGTAGTAGAAGCATAAGTACTAGAACGCTAGATGCGCTGTAGTCATTTATATTATTTTTTTCAAATGATGCTCCAACAAGCTTCAATTGGCCATAATTTATGCATCATGTTGTAGGGCATGTTTAATTCCACCACCAACAACGGTTTGACACTTGTAGTACCGGAACTTTGACTGCCAGGTCAAAGTAACCTAGATGTTAGTCACCTGAACAGAAACGACTTTAGCAATCTTAGAGTGAAATCAGGAGTGATTCAGTTTCATTCAAAATTTTCGACCACTACTCTAGTTTGAATCTGGAGCCAAATAGAACAAACTCGCTGGTTTCCCCAGCAGTGTTCTATTCATGTTTTTCAAATTTTCAATTAAATGAAATCATCATGTTGGCGCTAAGAAAGGCGCCATAATTGCAAAGTGGATTGATCCGTAGATAAAATGACGCATTCATACACCAAAACAATTGGAAAATATTTGAATCTCGTGATTCAATCGTGGTTCAAATCTGCAGAAAATAGAACGGAGTTTTTTAGAACACCAGTTTTATTTTTTTTGACATTTGACTGGTATAAAAAATGAATCTAGAACAGCTGCTGGGAAAATGAATTTTTCAGATTCATATTCAAACTGACAGCCCCGAACGATTTGAATCACTGCTGATTAGCTTGATTCAAAAGTATAAGGGTAAGAGTAAAACCCTTATACTTTTGAATCAACTGGAATGGTTGAAGGTATCAATCTAACTTCCGAAGATTTGAGCAAAGCAGGCGTATGCAATGGTTGTTTGGCAGGCAAGCAGATAGCTAATAATAGCTAATAAGTTGCAGGCCATGAAACTGTCAAGATCGAAACGACCGCTTGAGTTGATACATTCCGACGTTTGTGGTAGTATGGAGGAAGAAACCTACGATGGCTATCGTTACTTTGTAACTTTCATCGATGATTATAGGCACTCCTGGTGAAGCGCAAATCAGAAGTTCTGAGCAGTTCAAGGAATTTGAAGCAATGACATCATCATATTTCGGAACGCATATTTCAATGATAAGGTGCGATAATCATGGAGAATATGCGTATGATGAATTCCAGAATCACTGCAAACAGAAAGAAATTTAGATGATTTTTACAGTACTGTATATTCCACAACAAAACGGAGTAAGTAAAAGAATAAATAGATCTCTGATGGAAAAAGTCATTCGAAAACATATTTATATCTTCTATATAATAAAAATGAGTTGAGATTTCCTTCCTGACGATTTAACTTGCGAACGGGTTGACCGATTTACAAGATTTTCTCCCTAATCGATTCGTTTTGGGAACCGCAAGGTTTGTATATACACAAAGTTTGTGAATATAACGGGGAAATGTAAAAAATCATTAGAAAACTATTTTGGGTCAGATGTTGAGGAAAACAAAACACACGCACGGAAATTGATCTAGAGTGCGGTGCTGCAAATAAGTTCATTGTGACATTTGCAACACCCGGGCAAAGCTGGGTATTTTCCGCTAGTTATTTATATATTGTACTTCCAGTTGAAAACCGAAGTGAGCTCTCGCGACAATCGAGTTTTTTCCCGTTTCCTTTTGTTGCAACTACGTCGCGACTAGTGCGCATCATGGCGCACGGCGGTGGCATAGATGCGCACTAGTCGCGACGTAGTTGCGACAAAAGGAAACGGGAGAAAACTCGATTGTCGCGAGAGCTCACTTCGGTTTTCAACTGGAAGCACAATATTTCACTTATCATAAAACAAGTTTGTACTATTACATATAATTCTTCTACTTTATTGTACCTTTGACAGATACGTATTTCGACCTTAACAGTAAGGCCGTCTTCAGTGTCTCATACTCTCGACGAAGTCGAGTCAAGTACTTAAGTTTTATTCAGTTTTATATCCTATCGATCATAATTACTGTGAATCTCCTCAAATTATTAATTTAGATGAGCTATGGTTAAGTAAAAACCATGGTAAATATCCATTCATGCTGAAAAACGAGAAATAGACGCTTTAAACCTTAAATTATGCAACCACGAAATTATAAGAAAATTCGAAATCCAACCACATTATTTTAAAATCAATATTATCAATTCAGTGCAAATCCGAATTATAGCCGCTAACAAAGTTGGATTTTTCTCACAATTCGTACGTTAAACCTAACTTCGGAAGTGGTGCGCTGTTTTCATTTGGTGATGTGCTATACAGCGCACTACTTCCGAAATTAGGTTTAACGTATGGATTGTGAGAAAAATCCAATTTCAATAGCGGCTATAATTCGATTTTCTACTGAATTTATAATATTTCAGGAACAAGTAAGGTTGCCAGAGTGCCATATGGCGATCTTGCCCCATTTTCCCCTACGCTACGTTTAGACAGGGCAAGTGAATTGAACAAGTTGCTTGAATTAAATATTCGATCACCGTCATTCAACTCATTTGAACGAAAAGAAAGTTAATTAAATTCAATTTTTGGCAAGTCAATTAAATTCAACTGAGTTGTTCAATTCACTTGCCCTATCAAAACGAAGCATTGTGCTACGTAGCCAGGCGGGTGCCAAGCTGTCAAATGGTTGTTGCCTCCAATCAACCGAATGCCGACGGCACTAACACTACGCCGTAGTCCATGAAAAATAAACACTGCAGTGAGTGAGAATGTTCTGAAACGCACAAAGTTTGGATAATGTCAGAAACAACTGTTTCTGCTCAGCATAGAGTTTCTTCTACCAACATAATTAAATAATCTACCTATTTCGCGTAAGGAATAAAGTGAAAACACTACATTTTACGGATTTGTTGTATTTTTGTTCGTTGCAATCTTTAATTTAATAGGGGGAATGACGGCTTTGGCAGGTTTTGTTCTATTATTGTCAGGGGGGTTATTTATGACTGATTATGCTCAAATTTGGCCTAAACATTCTTTGCATATCAAAGAATATTGTGGCCAAATTTCATAAAATTCGGTCGACAAAACCCCCCTGCCAATAATACACTACTAAAAATCCACACATATTTATTGGCAAAAATCCATAGATTTAACTTATGATGTATATCAGCGCACACATAACCATTCTCCGCGCGAACTACTAATAAAATATATATCTAAATATGTAAACTTTATGTGTGGTCTCGAATTAGCAATTATTTATTTTATGTGTGGTTCTATATCGATTATATTAGAGTGGAGCTATTGCAAAAATTTATAATGGCGACACATATATATCTTATATAGATATTTTTGGCAGTGTAGAACAAAACCTGCCAAAGCCGTCTTTTCCCCTATAGGGAAAACTATAGTTATAGTTTTAAAAATTCGAACAGTTTCGTCGGGAAATTTATAACTGGAATACTGCTCAGTTGTATTTTTGCACGAATTTGCAACATAATTTTCTCGAGTTTTATTTCGTTCAAAACAATAGAAGATGACGTCATCAGCTACAAAAAAATACTATTTCATCGACATCATAACAGTTTGACATTTGAATTGGCCTCGGAAGATTATTTTTTCGTCTTCCAGTATAAAACATGTGCTGCTTATAACTGTTACTGAAGATGCATTTCGTGTTTTATATCTTTGACAGTTATAAAATGTAAAACTTGGGAAATAAATATAACTATAACTGTAACATTACTAAAGATGCCCTTAAAGAATGTCAGTTTTATTAGAAGTACGTCGAGAAGAAAAGAAAACACCTTCATCAGTTCTTATTATATGCCGTTGGTGAGATTGGCCACTGGACGACCTTGAATCAGTGAACAGCAAGCAGCAGTATTTTATTTATCATAAGGTTCATTTCTGTAAAGGAACAAGGATACATGTTACCAGGTATGTCATCAGGTATTATGATGATAAAATTTTTATTTTTTTTCGGAATGAACCACTGCGTTCATTATGTACATTGAACTTTTGTATGTATGTATTATAAGATTACGATTACCGGTGGTGAGTATAAACCGTTTGTCCGTGCAGTATCATTACTTGACGCTTTACCGGTCGCTAGTAAACGCGCTGCTAAAACAGTAGCGCAGCTGACAGGTGACCAAATTTAACAGCGCGATAACAGCGCTGCTATTTGATAAACTATCAAACGTCGAACGTCACCGGTACGGAAAACAGCCACCAAAATGATAACCGAAAATAGTGACCGATGCGAAAATACTCGCGCCCAGTAATGATGCTCTAACGCGCTCTAACACTTTAAATACTTACCACGGAACAGAAGGCATATATTGTCGGCATAGCACCAAGTTAGAATTCGGAAGTCGGGACTTCCGAACCGAACTTTCTTCCGAAGTTTTATTTGTCAAAATAATTGATGCGTTGTTTAGCGCATCGTTAGGCGAATATAGCGCACTACTTCCGAAGTTGGGAAAGTTGCCTGTATCTGGAGAAAAATCCAACTTCGGTATAAAAAGCGGTAAAAATTTATTCCGGATAGACAATAGTGATCTAGGGTAAATCACTACTTGGGCCTATGGACCCGGTTCCCGGCTCACTACACAGAAAACTAATGATTTATACTGTTTGGAAGCCGTAGGTTTATGATTGATAATTTTTAAAAAGTCTCCCATTTATTTTTCACAATATTCAATATCTTTCAATCACTTGTTTTACTCCTAATTGATCCAATTGTAGAAAATAAAAATGTAGATTTCAAAATCTCACTCTTCGATGCCACACCACTGAGCTGGAGTGATTCTTTCCACTTTTACAAAACGGTATCATCAAATAAACACCTACCTGAAAATCGTCCTAGTGCTCGTTACAATCATTGCTTCAAGCTTTTAATCACCACACCATAATGCTCCACACACGCACTTCAATCTAATCACTAGAACGTATCACTAGAACTTATATATTCTCAAACCGAACAAAAAATCACCTCGGCCCAAAAACTTCTAGCCGCACCGTGCTGCCAAAAGGCCAGGAGAATGAAAATGATCCTTCATCGTTGATAGGAAAACTGTTCAATATGTTGACGCTATCATGTTATTTATAATTTTCTCGATTTCAAAAGGTGAAAAAAATATTGTTTTTAAGTATTTGGAAAAAAATTGGATGAGTAAATATATCTTCTCAACCAAATAAAAATGATTATGAATGATACCATCTGGCATCTTGTTGTCGTGGAACGTGCATATTTTTGTTTACGTCGCATTTTCTACCGTCCCGAGAGAGAATGAGAGAGAAATGTTGAGAGATTGAGTGAAATTTTGCTTAGGCCGGGAACTGGTTTTTGTGATATGCCGAATGGAAATCGCTATGACTGAAATGAGTGCTGCACCTCGGTAATTTAAATCAAATAAAAGCTTTCTTGAACGATATTTAGCACGAATAGCTATTTTTTAAGCAGAAGTGAACCTCAATGCAGTATTAGACAGCCCACAAAATTCAGGAAAAGTTGCTTCCTGTCATAAATATCAATTGAATAATGCAGTCGTACGCATGTTAGGCCGGGAATGGGGTAAGAAACCCTACCGCTTGCTCAGCAGCAGAAACTGTAATGAGAAAGACACTTTCTGCACCATACAGTCTCATTATTTTCATCTCTTCACTAATTATAAACAAAATTGTACACGTTCAAATGAATTCAGCCATTCTCCGAGTAAAATGATAAGCAAAAGTTTGTGTTCCCTTTCATTTTTTGAATTAATTTTTTTATTGCATAACATTCCTAGACCTGCAATATGAATATATCTTCTTTTTCTTATTGGCATTACATCCCCACACTGGGACAGAGCCGCCCCGCAGCTTAGTGTTCATTAAGCACTTCCACAGTTATTAACTGCGAGGATTCTAAGCCAGGTTACCATTTTTGCATTCGTATTATCATGGGGCTAGCACGATGATACTTTTATGCCCAAGGAAGTCGAGACAATTTCCAATCCGAAAATTGCCTAGACCGGCACCGGGAATCGAACCCAGCCACCCTCAGCATGGTCTTGCATTGTAGCCGCGCGTCTTACCGCACGGCTAAGGAGGGCCCCGCAATATGAATATATATATATGTACTTGAAAATCGGTATACCATTTTTATTCATTTAATATACAAATTCATGAAACGGATTTCCAGATCATCCACCGAATACTTTTAAAATCTGTTTAGTTTTTGGATGAGCAATACCAAACATAAGCGAACAATAAAAATATAATAGAATGTATCGGTAACATTTAAATATATTGTTATTTTAATGTACTTAAAATAAAGATCTTTAACAACCGTGAACATTTTACAATAAGCGTACAATAGTTTGTATTGTTTGCCACACAATCTATTGTATTTCAATGGGTTATGTCACACAAGTTACTGTAAATTTTTATCCGGGAAGAAAGGCGCCGTAATTGCAAAGTGGATTGATCCGTAGATAAAATGACGCATCCATAAGGTTTTACACCAAACAAACATAACCTCAAAAACTTAATCGAATGAATTCAATTTGACATTTATCGGTGGTAGGTTCATGAGGTTCATCCTATCTCCCGCAGCAAGCGGATGAACCTTTGTTTATATACAAACCACCGATACCTGTCAAATATGGAATAAATTCACCAGGACGCAGCCGTGGCTACATACGTGTGACGTCACACTGTGAAACCATATACACCAAAAAAATTGAAAAATATTTGAATCTCGTGATTCAATCGTGGTTCGAATCTGCAGAAAATAGAACGGAGCGTTATACCAGTTTTATTTTTTTGACAGTTGACTGGTATAAAAACTGAATCTAGAACAGCTGCTGGGAAAATAAATGTTTCAGATTCATATTCAAACTGACAGCCCCGAACGATTTGAATCACTGCTGATTTTACTCTAAATGTTAGTATTCGCGAAGTCGAAGCAAAATTCTTCACACAAACAATGACAGTTCTTTATGGGTTTTTACAGTAGAGCAACAGAGAGGAGGAGGTGGCGGCCATGTTTCACTCAAACTCTGACAGATAGCAATGGGATTTCCCATAAGAGGGAAGAGCAGAATTTGCTTCGACTTCGCGAATGGCTTTGTAATATTGTCTATCCGGAATAAATTTATACCGCTTTTTATACCGAAGTTGGATTTTACTCCAGATACAGGCGGATATCGCAACTTCGGAAGTAGTGCGCTGGATTCGCTTAAAGATGCGCTAAACAACGCATCAATTAGTTTGACAAATAAAACTTCGGAAGAAAGTTCGGTTCGGAAGTCCCGACTTCCGAATTCTAACTTGGTGCTACGCCGACAATAATCGAAAGAGAAAGTAAACAAAGAGAGCCTCTCTTTTGGACTTACGACGTTTTCAAAAATCACGCAAGATTTCCTGCTCTGCTCACTCAGAAATAAATAAATACTAAATAGGTTAAAAGTCATACTAACTGGCTATTCGCCTGGTTGACCCCGAATTAGTTTAAATTAGGATAATACTGAGATAGTATAACTTCAATTTATTAGCGCATAGTATAACTTTCCAGTATATGAAAATAGTATAACGGCGTTTGAAACATTTTGGTTTTGTTTTTGATCTGTCAGACATAATAAATAAACATTCTTTTCCTATTTCTTTCAATATATTTTAGTTACACTTTATTATTTTATTGATACAAGAGCAGTAGTTACATATAATTTTAACGGAAGTGCTTCATATTCATCGACAAATTTGATGATGGTGTCCACGTCATATGCTCTTGTCCAGAGAGCAAGGACTCGACAACTCGATGATGGCAATTCCATGCTGAACACGCTTCACAACGACGACATCCACCAGCTCAAGCATATTTCCGTAATCCAAATGCAAACTTCACACCCGGTGTTTATGCTTGGTCAGGTTTTCCTCCTCCGTTGCCTCCGTCGCCTCCGTCGCCTCCGTCGGGATCTGGGTAAATTACACTAAATAATCAGTGTCATTGGGTCGTAGTGACACAGATCGTCGTGATCTAGGCCCATTTCACCGTGAACTATATTTCTTGAGTACAGCGAATTTACGTATAAGTTACTCCTGTTCTGGGCTGGCTCCAGTAACGTCTGTTTGGGAGAAAGTTCCAAGTTTCATTTTGACCTCTACCGTTTAAGTTTAGGATTTACCTTCGTCCCATGTTTTTGCCACTTGTTGGTCCCAGGTGCTATACTTTGCATTGGCACCTCTCCACATTGGTCACGGTGAAACGAATCTTTTAGTTTATTTACTGCAACCACCAAGACGATCGCTCCAGGTAAAGATTTCCGATTTCAGCCTTCATTTTTTCCATCACGACTCGTGCGGTGACGGCTTTTCTCTGGAAGCACATGCAAAATGAAAATTAATGATATTTCATTTACTCAATCAACATGCGTATCGTTAAAATTCTATCTATACACTTACGTATCAAAATTAAAATGTGGTTGGCCATATGCTGTAGGACTTCAATTCGATTGAATGAGCAGAAAACATGTCTCTTCGCACTTTTCAGAGAAAACATAATACCATTCTTAATAATGAAGCACAAATCAGCCTTAGTATAAATTTCAATGTTCGATAGTATACTTTTTATACTAAGCTTTGTTTTAATGTGATATATCAATAAAATGATTACAATTTAAACTATTCTTGTTTATCCTAAATTCTGAGTGCTCATGCTGCACGGGGGAGCACAAATGCACGAGACTCTACATGACTTTGCTATGGTTTGCTTGCATTCCCGCTTCAACCAGCTGTTGGATTTCGTACATTTTCGTAACAAGTTGTTCTTTATTGCTTCCCTACTTATTCGACGCTCGATAAATAATGGGAAAATAGTTGTTATCAAACATACAAAACTTGAACATAATTCATTTTCATTTTATTTCTAAATAACAACAATATTTCTCAATATAAGATTTGAAACGAATATAACCACAATCTGCAATGTTTGGCTGCGGCACAATAGACTAACGCAAAATGAACTCCCCCAAGAAATTATGACGTTTGAGCGGGTCGCATAATGAACGCAAAATGAACTTTTGTTCGAGAACCGCTCAGTTCATCAAATTCACAAGAGTTCATCAAATTCACTCACCTGATGGATTTTGACATTTGAGCGGTTCTCGAACAAAAGTTCATTTTGCGTTCATTATGCGACCCGCTCAAACGTCATAATTTCTTGGGGGAGTTCATTTTGCGTTAGTCTATAGGCAGTTTTGGCTTCAGTTCAACAAGCAAATCGATTCTATCCACCACGTTATTACACTGAAAACAATCTACACACTCATGCTACTGGTTTCACACGTGAATTTTCACTACTTGTGAACCATACTAAAATAACGTGTAATTCCAGTCGCATACGTCAAATAATGAAACGTTCGGTACAGAGGAATTTCATCAAGAATAGAAATGGGAAACACGTTAATTCTTCATGGATTGTTTTTGTGGAAAATGTCAGATTTCGGGATTGTGTTTTTCTTCATAATTTTCAAATAAAGGTATAATCATTCGAACACATATGCTAATGAAACATATCAATTTAGCTTTTTTTGAATAATAGTTTATTAACACAAAATAATAACCTCTGGCTAATCATTACAACAGGAAGACATATTTATATGTTTTCTTGTGTACCAGCAAAATTCTGTGTAAAAGATTCCCAAGATGTAAAGGCTATTAAAATTGCTGCTTCAATTATTATATAATATTGAATAATTCAATGCAATGCCATCATACCAGTTCCGAACTTCAAGGTTCAACCTGAAACAGTAGGAAATATTTTCAATAATTTATAATTTTGAATTATATAGCAAGAACTTACCTTTTTATACATTAAAATACGAGATTGGCAGAAAGAAATAACATTTCAGCTATTCGTATTAAATAAAATCAATATTAAAACAAAATTTCCAAAAAGCAATATGCTCGCGATATTCGAACGGTGTTCACTCACAAACTTTTTCTTACAGCGCCATATTATTTTCTCCACCTATCTTTGCTTAGGAAAACAATGTTCAAAACACGTCAATATTCAATGTTTTTACATGTGGTATCAATCCATATTTATATCTTGTGGCTTAAACGTGGATGGCAAGTGAAAATGACGGTCGATGAAACACGTTCGATCCACACGAAAAAGAACGTTGTGTGAACGTGTGTATTATTTTCAGTGAGTAACCATGAATAGCACAAAGTGACACATCATAATTTTCATTTCAAGACAAAATTTTCAAAACGACTTATCTGCTTTTGTAAACAAAGATTCAAACTACGATTCGACGAATCTGATAGCTCTCCCACGCAAACCAACACCATCAACAAGTAGCGGAGTCCTTCGGCTACCTGTTGATGGTGTTGGTTTGCGTGGGAGAGCTATCAGATTCGTCAAATCGTTGTTTGAATCTTTGTTTACAAAAGCAGATAAGTCGTTTTGAAAATTTTGTCTTGATTTGCAACTATCAGTTGTTTACTATTATGCTACGTTTAGACAAGGCAAGTGAATTGAGCAAGTCGCTTGAATCGAACGCGAACTGAACGTGTAAACACCTTAATTCAATTCACTTGAATGAAAAGAAAGTTGAACATGTTCAACTTTTGGCAAGTCAATTGAATTCAACTGAGTTGTTCAACTCACTTGCCCTGTCAAAACGTAGCATAATGCTACGTTTTGACAGGGCAAGTGAATTGAACAACTCAGTTGAATTCAATTGACTTGCCAAAAGTTGAACATGTTCAACTTTCTTTTCGTTCAATTGAATTGAATTAAGGTGTTTACACGTTCAGCTCGCGTTCAATTCAAGCGACTTGCTCAATTCACTTGCCTTGTCTAAACGTAGCATAACTGAAGATTACTCCACTTGAACATACAGTAACTACACTGAAAACCAAAACTACCCAAAAGTGGGTTGTTTGCACTCAAAACCGTGGTTTGGGCCAATAACCCAAATTTGAGTAAAATGACTTTTCTGGCACTAGGTAGTTTGCCTTTAATCCCATGTAAACAATATACCCAAAGCTGAGTTTAATTTATCCAAAGCGGACCTTGATCAACCCAAAATAGAGAATATTGAATTTACTCAAATTTGGGTTATTGGGCTGAGCAACCTCGGTGAGGTGTTTGCATCTTGCTCTAGTTTTGATAGCAATCATGGGAAAGAAAGGGAAAACTACCCAAATTTGGGTAAATTTTTTGTGCGATATTCTCAATAGTGCGTATATTGAACTCAAAGTTTGGGTTGATTTATCTGTCCGTGTAGGTATTACAACAATACATTCGTGACTAGTTGTTTTGCTCTATTTGCTTAGACTGGAAGTGAACTGCAAAACAATTACCCCGCCTCCATGAGAATGGGAAAACTACCCAAATTTGGGTAAATTTTTTGTGCGATATTCTCAATAGTGCGTATATTGAACTCAAAGTTTGGGTTGATTTATCTGTCCGTGTAGGTATTACAACAATACATTCGTGACTAGTTGTTTTGCTCTATTTGCTTAGACTGGAAGTGAACTGCAAAACAATTACCCCGCCTCCATGAGAATCCCAGTTACTGTCCTATATATTTGCTTAAATTTCTATCTACCTATATGGGGAAAAAATGCTTGCAGAGCAATGCTATTTTTCAAGTATAGGGATTTATTCAATGAAACAATTGATACCGCCAATCATCACTGACTAAAGTTCTGTTCCGGGGATTTCTGAGTGGTTAAGATTGTGTCTGCGTTATCATTAAAGTGTGATGTACAGTGTACAATCACATCAATGATAATTTAAAGCATCGGTCAATATTCTACTGACGCCACCTCTTGTATTTCTGGTTTGTTATTTCAGTGCCCGTGCGACGGCTACCGTGATGAGTGCCAAGATACAGGCAGCTCTAGCTAAACGCCGGGAGGCCGAACAGATCAAGTTCCAGCAGTCGGCCGCTGTCGAGCGGTATTACGATCAATGGAGTCGCATAACATCGCGATTTGACTCATGGAACTCTCCACAGTTCTATCGACAGGCCGCAGATGCCGCCCGGCAGCGAGAGGAAGCTGAAAAGCAGGAAACCGTTAATAATGAGCGACGAGAGAAACTGAGAGCACAGCTACAACAGGAAAAGGATGATTTCCAGCGAGAGATTAAGGGTGAGTGCTTCGCTTCCTGCATTCAATGCAATGTTTTGCCTCTGTGTAACGGTAATGATAAGACTATATACATATGTTCACTATAAAAAAAAAGTTTGTTTGAAGGCCCGGATGGCAGACTTTTACATGTCGATCAACTCTGTTCGATGAATTGAGGTGATGTCTGTCTATGTATATGTATGTGTGTGTGTGTTTTTACAATCTAACAATCTGGCAGTGGCATTATGGATAGAATATTAGTGCAACCTTTTTGTTAATGAATATAATTAGGTTCTGCAGCGTCTGAACGTAACCTCAATCTGGTGACAGGCCAGTAGTACTTCTTGTTGGACTCAGCGACAGCCAACCAATCACGAACTCGACCCTTGTCGGAGTCAGTCGAAAGTACTACTGAACTGTCAAAAAAGTTCATTCGACGAGGACCGAATTCATTCGTGACGTCATGCTGCAGAACCTAATAGACCTGTGCTTCATCAGTTCATCAAATTCACTCACCTGATGGATTTTGACATTTGAGCGGGTCGTCTTCTCGAACAAAAGTTCATTTTGCGTTCATTATGCGACCCGCTCAAACGTCATAATTTCTCGAGGGAGTTCATTTTGCGTTAGTCTATTACACGGGTAGATCAAACAACCCAAATTTTGAGTTGTTTTCGATCTGGCATCTCTTTCATTCCATCCTTTGATGTCAAAAACAGATAAAGAAAACCACCTAACGATAGCAGTTCGATGGGGGAAGCCAACGCTAGGTTAGAGGGGTTGAACTCAAATTTAGGTTGTTTAAACCTATTTGAACTTAACATTAGGTGGAAACAACTTAATATTTAGGTACTTTTTCACACGTGATCAAACGGAAACTACTCAAATCCGAGTTGGGCCATCGAACTCAAAATTGGCTTCCCCCACCAACGGTCCAAATTAAGTGAAATGAACTTAATTTTGAGTTGTTTGAACTTCATTTTGAGTTGTCTGATCTAACCGTGTAGGTTCTGCAGTATGACGCCACGAATGAATTCGGTCCTCGTCAAATGAACTTTTTTGACAGTTCAGTAGTACTTTCCACTGACTCCGACGCGTAGTCCGACAAGAATCGAGTTCGTGATTGGTTGGCTGCCCCCGAGTCCAACGCGAAGTACTACTAATCTGTCATCAGTTTTAGGTTAGATACAGACGCTGCAGAACCTAATTGCAAGCAGAGGCGTCGCTTCTGCATGTGCAACCTGTACACTGCACAGGTGCAATTTTATCCCCAACATTTAAACTCTCGTTAGATTTGTTGTCTTTATAATCCAAACATATATTTGAATTATGTGCCTTTGGTGGATGCTTTATGCAAATTTGACAATTAGATACATAAACGGAAAATATGCATGGATTTTTATAGGCGGCATGTTATGTGCTAGGTGGTGTATATGATTCTGCGGAGGTACACGTGCCCAACCGGAAGCAACCATCTTCTCCGGGATCAAGCCGTATGAGAACAAAAGTCTTCCATAACGGCTTGCTAAAATCTAAGGGTTCTAAGGGTACTGAGTGTTTATTTAAAATCCCGAAGCAACCGGTCTCTACTGCTTCTTTTGATTCTTGCTGCAGTAAGACATTCCCGACATTGGCTAGAACCGATATTTCCAAGAAACACCCGACCAGGAGAATCAAGGAAAGAAAAAAAATGCAATTCGCTCTTCAAAAAAAAAATATTCCGTCCAATCGTTGTGCTGCAGTGAAACTGTCACAGTCTGAAAAATATGTTAGAAATGTTCAAGTTTTTGATTCGCAATTCTGATTGCGATATGTTTGCACTCTGTGAAGCATGGCTCAACATGAAATCAACTTCCACAATTTTAACATTATTCGCCAAGATCGGGATGATCATTATGGTGGCGTTCTTTCGGGGTATCAAAAAGTGCTAGGTACTCCTTCTACAGAATTTACATTCCGTTCCGTTCATTCACATTTCGTTGTTAATGGCTTAGAAATCATCGCTTGCCAAGTAAATGTAAAGAATAAATACCTTTGCATAGCTTCTGTTTATATTCAACCAAACGCTTCACTTAACAGTCGATAGCTTTGGACCATTCTATCATTTCCAGTATTTATATTGGGTGATATGAATGCACAATGTGCACATGGTATTGAATGCGGCGATGTATATAAAGATTATAGAACACCAATTTTCTTTGATTTGTGTGACGATTTCAACTTGAATATTCTGACCCAAAAAATCTGCAAGTTGTTTCCACCTGGAAAAATACGTACACTAAAGAGCCCCGCACATAGCATACGTTTGCGTTGCGTTTGACAGTTTTTCCATGGGAAATGTGTCAAACGCAACGCAAACGTATCCTATGTGCGGGGGTCTTAAGCGGGTGGTTATTGACGCACACATAAAATTTATTTGTGTCGATTTTTATTAGTGTAGATTTTTTCCACCTGAAATTCACGTAACTTTTACCTGATTTTTCGATAGAATTTTCATTCTACGTGAAAATCAGGTAAGTTCTACCTGAGTTTTGGATGAAATTCACCGGACACGTAGGTTTCACCTGAATTTTCTGAGGCATTTGCAGCTACGTGTGCACGTAAAATGTACCTGGAAATTCAGGTGGAAACAACGTTTAGATTATTTGGAGTGTTTGCTGATATTATTCATTTTCAAAATTGGGTCCTAAAGCCCTACATCATTTATGGTTGCAAACGATACTGCATCAATCAGGAATACATGAACTGATGTTATATAAATTCTGATAATAATATGAGTCAGTAAAAATTATATTTTTGTGTAGACAATTATTTTGAGCTTTTAGTGGAATGTCTTCACTTGTCATAAGACGAGTTTGTACTAGCAACCATATAACCTAGTATTTCTAGTTTGTACCATCCCATTTAATTCCACCACTTGATTGTACCTTGACAGATACGTATTTCGACCTCAACAGTAAGGTCGTTTCAGTGTCTCGAACTTGACTCGACTTACACGGTAAACCGATTATACTCTTTTAGCACTATAAAGTACGCATAATCTTGGAAAAATGGAACTACGCCTAAAAGGAGTATATTTCGTTTACTCATTTATGAGTATATAGCTCATACGTCAAAAAAAGCATACTTTTTACTCCTTTTATACAAGATAAAAATGCATCATTTTTACTCCGAAAATAGAAGGATAATGTGTACTTTTTACCCTTGCATGGATTTGAATTAAAAAAACTGGCATTTTCTCAACTTAGATCATTTTTATTAGAAAACAGAAGACAATCTCAAATTAAAATAAATATTTTTTTCCGAAAATTTATAAATACTTCAGTGCTACTTAACCTTCGATCCGACACCTAAACCTCTATCCTGCTTTCATGGGAGCCCACGGTGGCATCTTGACTTTTCTCCGTCGTGGTGGGCCGCTGACCTGCTCTGACACGTCGGAGATCGCGGCGGTAGCGGTTATCGTTGACGATATTCTTCACCTTCTTCGGGTTGCGGTGCGGCTGTGTTCAGGCGATACCTTAGTGCTATAATGATGGCCTTCGCAGGTTTCGGCTGGACTCTATACTTATATACGTCCTGGATGCTCTTAATGGCTGAAAATCGGTTGGAATGATCCCAGGGACTTTTCATTAACCTGAGGACAACAATAATCATTAAATATAATTTTTAGAAACATTGGGAAAATATTACTTACCTGCCAGACTTTTATTTTTCAAGAACTGACTAATTGGAGCTGATATTGAGCTGCGCACGGGAAAATTTTCTTTACTTCACATAGCCTTCTTTTTACGCATTTTTCAATTCATCCACATACTAGAAAAAGCGTAAAAAGTACTCCCTAAAAGTACGCATAATTTGACGTACAGTCAATATTCTCAAAAGTGATTAAAAAGTACTCCTAAAATGAGTATTCCGATATTACCGTGTAGTCGTCTTATGTCTTATGCAGGACCGGATTTAGCCGGAAGGGGGCCCCGGAGCCGACGGTACGGGGGGCCCCAAAATGTACAAAAAAGGTTGGTTTTGGTACATAAGATTTGTGGGGGCCCGGGGCCACGCCCCCCCCGGCCCCCCCATAAATCCGGCCCTGGTCTTATGACAAGTATATTTTTGTATTTGAGACTTTTTAAGGCATGTTTTAGGCTGAGCAACATTTGTTGCTTTAAAGGCAACATATCAGAACAAATGAACCATCAGCCCGAAACGTCAAGCCCATATATTAACTGTCAAAGGTTGAATCAAGTTCCCTGCGGTGTTTTACTAGTGCGTCTGAATCATATTATTCCTTACGTCAAACAAGACCAAAAGTGTCGAGGAAGCATTTTTCATCTATTTTAAAATTTCCAATTAAACAATGTTCGTTTGGACTTTTGAGTCAGAAGAAAAACTAGCGCGTTCGGGATGATTGGGATATTGGGGCCCTCCTTAGCCGTGCGGTAAGACGCGCGGCTACAAAACAAGACCATGCTGAGGGTGGCTGGGTTCGATTCCCGGTGCCGGTCTAGGCAATTTTCGGTTTGCAAATTGTCTACACTTCCCTGGGCATAAAAGTATCATCGTGTTAGCCTCATGATATACGAATGCAAAAAATGGTAACTTGGCTTAGAATCCTCGCAGTTAATAACTGTGGCAGTGCTTAATGAACACTAAGCTGCGAGGCGGCTCTGTCCCAGTGTGGGGATGTAATGCCAATAATAAGAGAAGAAGAAGTTCGGGATGATTAACTTCATCGTTCCCTGAAAGAAAATCGAATATCGAGTCTTTATTTTAGGACCCAATTGTCATGTCAACTAAAATAAGCTTAGTAATTGCTCAATAACTTAAAAATGTTTTGGGAATTCAATATGCTCGATATTTAAGGAAGAGTACAGACTAGAATGTACCAATTACAAATAGAATAACCTTCTGAACTCGGCGTACATAATCAAAGCATGTATTCAGTTTAACAGACTGAGCCCAATTGAGCATTTTCTTCTTCGGCGAATGGCTGTCTTATTCCATCTTTGATGGCTTACTGAGAACTAATTGCGAAATTGTCAATTTTTATGATATGATCTTTTTGCTATACATTTTGAAGCTACTAAAAACAGTTATACCACAGATAACAGATATTTAGGTTAGAACAAATTTTATCGAAAATCCTGTGAAAACTTTTGAATTGATATATTATAAATTCAGTAGAAAACCGAATTATAGCCGCTATCGAAATTGGATTTTTCTCACAATCCATACGTTAAACCTAAATTCGGAAGTAGTGCGCTATATAACACATCACCAAATGAAAACAGCGCACCACTTCCGAAGTTAGGTTTAACCAAATATACTCTATTACCAATATAGTCCACTCTGACTGATTTGAAGAGACAATGCAGTAGCGCCGCGGTGTCACAAAAGGTAAGCAAAGTAGTGAAGAGACATTCCGAGGGGTGCTTAAACGTATAATTCAATATGCAACATAACATTTCAAAATAATATGCTAGAAATCATCCCATGACCCCATTTTGATATCTGAGTTTAAAAATAAAATTTAAAAAAATGTAATTCAAATTTTCAAAAATTGTTAAATTAGTATAATTTTCGCAATTAACGCACCCCTTGGCTATCGTTTTTAGGCGTTAGTTGCCTTTTGTAACGTAAGATGGCGTTAATGTGCTGTCTCTTGCCTTATATATGGGGATTTACGAAGTGGACTATATTGTTAATATACTATATTTGGTTTAACGTATGGATTGTGAGAAAAATCCAATTTTGTTGGCGGCTATAATTCGGTTTGATAATACGTTGGCCCACCACTGCCATCTACTCAACTGATAGACTAACGCAAAATGAACTCCCCCAAGAAATTATGACGTTTGAGCGGGTCGCATAATGAACGCAAAATGAACTTTTGTTCGAGAAGACGACCCGCTCAAATGTCAAAATCCATCGGGTGAGTGAATTTCATGAACTCCAGCACAGGTCTATTGCGGCAGTACATACAAACGCAGCCAATGTATTTGACAGCTGCATTCGGGCTGCGTTTTCAATAACAATAAGGTTTTACACCAAACAAACATAACCTCAAAAACTTAATCGAATGAATTCAATTTGACATTTATCGGTGGTAGGTTCATGAGGTTCATCCTATCTCCCGCAGCAAGCGGATGAACCTTTGTTTATATATCCACTCCTCCGGTAGCTGTTCGGTTTCCCAGATTCTGACTATCAGTTTGTGCAGGCAAGTGGCCAGCTTTTCCGGGCCCATCTTGATGAGCTCAGCTCCGATACCATCCTTACAGGTGCTTTATTGGTCTTTAGCTGTTGAATGGCATCCTTAACTTCCCTTAAGGTGGGGGCTGGTTGGCTTCCATCGTCCGCTGAACTGACGTAGTCATCTCCTCCGCTGCCTTGACTTTCACTGCCTGTACTCTCAGCGCCATTCAGATGTTCCTCGTAGTGCTGCTTCCACCTTTCGATCACCACACGTTCGTCCGTCAAGATGCTCCCATTCTTATCCCGGCACATTTCGGCTCGCGGCACGAAGCCTTTGCGGGATGCGTTGAGCTTCTGATAGAACTTGCGTGTATCTTGAGAACGGCACAGCTGTTTCATCTCCTCGCATACCATCCTTACAGGTGCTTTATTGGTCTTTAGCTGTTGAATGGCATCCTTAACTTCCCTCAAGGTGGGGGCTGGTTGGCTTCCATCGTCCGCTGAACTGACGTAGTCATCTCCTCCGCTGCCTTGACTTTCACTGCCTGTACTCTCAGCGCCATTCAGATGTTCCTCGTAGTGCTGCTTCCACCTTTCGATCACCACTCGTTCGTCCGTCAAGATGCTCCCATCCTTATCCCGGCACATTTCGGCTCGCGGCACGAAGCCTTTGCGGGATGCGTTGAGCTTCTGATAGAACTTGCGTGTATCTTGAGAACGGCACAGCTGTTTCATCTCCTCGCACTCCGCTTCTTCCAGGCGGCGTTTCTTCTCCTGGAAAAGGCGGGTCTGCTGTCTCCGCTTCCGTCTATAACGTTCCACGTTCTGCCGGGTACCTTGCTGCAGCGTGACCGCCCGCGCTGCATCCTTCTCCTCCAGAATCTGTCTGCACTCTTCGTCGAACCAATCGTTCCGTCAACTTCGACCCATATACCCGACGTTGTTCTCCGCTGCGTCGTTAATGGCTGCTTTGACTGTATTCCAGCAATCCTCAAGAGGGGTACCGATACGGGAGGCTGTGTTGGAAGTAGGTGCTGCGAATGGCCATATTCTTGGAGGCGGCGAAATCAACAAGTCGAAGGCCGTTTTCGTTCGTCAGCCGGTGAGCGCTGAACTTTCCAATAGTCGGTCTAAACTCCTCCTCTTGGCCAACCTGAGCGTTCAAATCTCCTATAATGATTTTGACGTCGTGGCTTGGGCAGCTGTCGTACTCACGTTCCAGCTGCGCGTAGAATGCGTCCTTATCATCATCAGTGCTTCCGGAGTGTGGGCTATGGACGTTGATTATGCTGAAGTTGAAGAACCGGCCTTTGATCCTCAACCTGCACATTCTTTCATTGCTCGGCCACCACCCGATCACGCGCCTTTGCATATCGTCCATCACTATGAAAGCTGTTCCCAGCTCGTGTGTGTTGCCGCAGCTCTGGTAGATGGTATGATTACCTCTAAACTTTCGCACCATTGATCCCTTCCAACAAACCTTCTGCAGCGCTACGATGCCGAATCCACGGTCCTTGAGCACATCGGCGAGTATGCGTATGCTCCCGATGAAGTTGAGAGATTTGCAGTTCCACGAACCGAGACAGCACACATTGACAGGAATACAGCAAAGTCACGCACACTTTCATTTATTTGGAGAAGTCAATAGCCTGATTCAAATTAGATGCATTAGCTCTTTTTTTAAAGCGTATTGTAGTAAGGGGCCGTACACTAAAAGCTTTAACGTACACTAATAAGCTTTTTGGGGAGGTGGCTCTTACGCTCCATAGAAAAAAATGTGTATAGAAAAGCTGACATGGGGACGAGTGTGTCTGATATTATACCTTACATAAGGGTAAGGACTATTACGCTGGGATATGGATACTCTGAAGTAGTGCGTAACGGTGTAAATCCGGTCATATCGCCAGGCTCGGTACAACACTGAAGCTGACAATATGACGTCCCTAACCCCGAGTCCCAAGGTGTCAGGCGACCCGTGCTTAGGGGATAAATGGCCTGGGGGGTGAAACAATTACAGGGCTGGTAGCGCTCAATGCCGCTCAAAATAGTGACTTTAGTAACCAACACTGTCAAAAAAGGGACCAAATAGTGACTTTCATTTGCAGAAAAAGTGACCAAATAGTGACTATTAATTGCATTTGCAGTGACAAAAATTTACTTTTATATGAAGTAAATAAGGCCGTTACGAATAAGTACGTTACGATAAGGGTTTCGAATAAAATTATATCTTTCTCTAATATGTTTTGGTCAAAAATTCCAATTTGAAGGGGCAATAAATTCCGCAAAAATTATGAATTGCCAAAACATTATTCAACAAATGCTATGAAAAGAAAAGTGTGTGCTTATTTAGTGCAATGTTTTCACTTGTCATGAATTATTTTAATTCCATTACTTTGCATTTTTTACAAGTATACGTATTTTGACCTCAACAGTAATGACGGTAATGGCGTCTTTAATCTCTCAAGTCGAGTCAAGTATGAGACACTGATGGAATTAAATGGAATAGTTCGTCTTATGACTAATGAAAATTGATGAATTTGCTTAATTTTATTATCTTTTTCATTTATTTTTGTATTATCCGCGCCTATAACCACTGAAAAACACAATTTAAGGCAAGGGGCCCTCCTTAGCCGTGCGGTAAGACGCGCGGCTACAAAGCAAGACCATGCTGAGGGTGGCTGGGTTCGATTCCCGGTGCCGGTCTAGGAAATTTTCGGATTGGAAATTGTCTCGACTTCCCTGGGCATAAAAGTATCATCGTGCTAGCCTCATGATATACGAATGCAAAAATGGTAACCTGGCTTAGAAACCTCGCAGTTAATAACTGTGGAAGTGCTTAATGAACACTAAGCTGCGAGGCGGCTCTGTCCCAGTGTGGGGATGTAATGCCAATAAGAAGAAGAAGAAGAAGGCAAGTCATATAAAATAAGGTGCAATAATGTTTAATATGGGTTCGAACTTATTCGGAAAATCTTTGCTTGTTTGAAAATGGCACTTTTTTATGATAGAAATTTATTTAAATAATGTTTCGACATAGATTTAATTTGACTCACAAAGTTATAAATCTAAAACCTAAGAATCATTACGAAACTCAAAGGATTTTGTTCAGAATTTCAAAAAGCCCAAACAAGAAGTTCAAGCTACCAACTGGCGAGTCAATCTCAATATAATAAAAATCCTACAAAATTCACGATTTTTCTTGATATAATATCAAAGTTTATGCAGTTTCGACTGTACCAATTGTCGTCAGAATATATTTTGAAAAATTGTTAAGTATTTATCGGAGCAGATGTCGAGAGACCATCCATTTTGCTTCTAGTGGGAAAAAATATGTGAAAAATCTATCTACGTAGTAAATGTAAGAGATTCTAATTTTTCCATTTTTAATCAAACATGAATATTTTTATGTTTCAATATATATATATGTTTGTGAGTAAAACATATATGTTATAAAAAAAAAGTTTTTTAGTTTGGGTAAAAGTGAGGCAAGGTCGTCAACGTTGGTTATGACCTAATTGAGCATTATTTTCACATAGGCAAATTCAGATATTGTTGTAGAGCATGAGGCCAAAAATCAACATGGAATCCGACACTTTTAAGTAAAACATCATTTGTACATAATCCATAGAAGTGCAAGGAATTTGTTACCTACCAGTTCCAAATAAATTCAGCTCATTTTTTATATAATATTTGGTCCTTGCACGTCTTGTCACCTTTTTGAAAAGATATTGATACTTCACCAAATAATAAATATTTAATGGTACTTATGTGAAAGACAAGGCATCATAAAGGTGTTTCATGGACATATCAACAGAATACGAAGAAGTTTCACTATTTTATAATCTGAAATTGTGTCGTGTAACTACCGATGGACATCCACACGTCCTGAGGTGTCGACGTCCATACGCCTAGGCCAGCTCACCATAAAAGTTACCTCAGGGTCGGCTTTGGACGGGGGAAAACTGAGCAACCCTAAACTCACCTGCCAACTATCGAGCAAACTAGGGAAGGCCAATATTCATAAATCGGGGAATTGCTCTTTTGAGTTTTAAAGATAAAATATTGAATTGAGCATTTTTAGACTATAATTAATAGGGGGGGGGGGGTAATATTACAATATTTTAGTCTTTTTCTTATCCTATTCGTTGGGGCCCATTTTGATGTCGCAGGAGGGGAGATGGAGACATACCTAGTGCGAACCGCAGTCACGTGGTGGTCGCCGGAGTCTACTGGAAGCGTCGAATGGCGTTGTTGAGAGAACGACGCAGGTCGTATTGGCGGATAATCTTTATACACTGGTAGGCTTGGCTGACTTTAGCTGACTTTTGTCCGAGATGTGCGCCGTGCACGAAGTAGCCGATATCGTGGATCAGGGTTGAAGAATATTCCTTAAGCCATTGACACTAGGTTTAGGAATTCGGTGGTCCTGGTATTGAGGAAGGGTCTCGTTCGATTGCGGCGTGGATATCTCGTCTCCATCTTAATAGAGCACAACTCTGACCACCTCACACAATGAGCATACGACAAGCTCAGAAAAGAACACACCACTTCAAACCGTAAAATTTTCTGTCTAGCGTTTCCGAAACAACGTGTGGCTTGCTAGCTATCCCGGACTGAAGTCCCTTCTTCAGCCTATTTTTTCCAATCTCTCCATAACCATCTCCTCTCCTACCTTCACCTCCACCACTCCTCCGTTACTCCAGCTTGTCTCCTTTCCTCCCGCGTCTGGTGTTGTCGGGTTCAAATAATTCCCATTTCATATAAACCGAGGGGTTTACTTTTAGATTGTGTCATACAAATTTTGAATTTAATTTCAGAGGTACTCAAATATTTTACAGTAAGCTAATCATTTAAGTTTTTTTTTAAATATTTTAACAATAATACTTCTATTTGTTTCCTATTCTAATTAGTTTATAGATATAGTTCTTAAAAGTTATATTTTTGTTTTGCAATGATACTTTTTATTCGTTTAGAATCTAAATTTATTAATTATTTACTGTTGCCGACTCTGTCGGTAACAGTCGGATCAGGATGAACATATCAGAAATATTGGAAACATGAATCTAAATACTCAACAGTCCAATTGATAAGATGTAGAGTTCAATCGTTTTGAACAGAGGTTTTAAATTAAGCAGGATCTACTATTAGCCCTGTGAATATATTTATATTCTCATTTCCCTGTGCCCATCCTGCTTGCATACCCAATTGCATCACTGTGACACGAAACCCTTAAATTAATCGCTGTTAGAAATCTAATTAGAGATTCATAGCCGAGATTCAAAGCGATTTTGAAGTCACTAAGAATTTGCGAACAGCTTTCGGGCCAAAAATTACAATGATCATTTTTTTTAAATCCGTCATGAATTTTAATTCCGCGACGATGCTATTAACGAAACCTAGTCAATAGTTTAAATATAGTTGAAAATAGTGACTTTTATCGAGAAAAAGTGACTTTAGTGACATGAGGTCGAAAAAAGAGACTTTTTAGTGACTGACCCGAAAAAAGTGACCAAGTCACTAAAAAGTGACACGCTACCAGGCCTGCAATTAGCCAGGCAGTTAACGGAGCCTGTAATGCTGGGTAGACACACTTTGTGTTGCATTACGGAGTAAGATCTACCACACTGTGCTCTAGTTCTTACTATTCTTGTTAATACTTATGAGTGATGGTCGGAAGAGTATGGAACGACTATAATTTGCTTTTAGATGACCCATTTTTTGCTCCTTTTGGATGGAGTCAATGGAGTAAATTGTAAAAACGTAACTCAATCTTAGGTTTTCGAAGCCGACGACATGAAGCTCCAAGCTCCTGAGCGCTGATTAATTAGGAAAGAAGCGGATATGAATTCGGAAATGCCAAACGCAATAAAATCAGATCTCTATACAAAAACGAATTCGGAACTCATATAAAGAAGCAAAAATATATTTGAACTTCAGTACCGATGCATGGTCAAAATCAGTATTATACCACTTATTGTTGAGCCGAAACTGATTGAGGGGCGCGCCTTTGAGAGTTGGTATAAGCCATTTTTCGAAGGGTATAAATAGCGGTACCTTAATCTAAAGAGGCTTTACATTAAGCTTGAGAAATATATGAATAAAAAATGACTACTTCACTTCAATAGAAATGGAGCAGAAAGACATGCACTAAACAAATGACGTGCTTAGAAGCACGACTACAAAGCGATGATGCTTAGGTGGCTTGATTGGACTCACGGTCAAAGGAATTTTTTGCCTCATCATATACGAATGCAAAAATAGTAATGCCAATAAGGAAAAAAGAAAAAGTGTAAATAAATACAAAGAATGCGAATAAAAATTAAAGACTATTCTCACTTAAGTTTTAATATAAATCATCTAAATATGCCTCAATTATTACTTTTCAATTTTCATGATGTACAAGAAAAGCATCAACGGTGTTAGGTGGATTAACCTTATTTACCCATTGAAACTATACCACAACCCATATTCTTTCTCTGAATGATTTGATAATGAAAATTGGCCTCTTAGAAGTAATTTAATACATGTTGTATGAAATTTGTTTCAATGGGACAGTTATGCTTGGAAATTCTACAATGGGACAAAATGACCCGATATTTTTTCGCCAAGTTTTCGAACAAACTATGAGTATTTATTTGTTCACACTAAAATATACATTAATTTAGAACGTTTGGTGCATAAAACTCAAAAATGATAAAAATCGACATGAGACACATATGCTTGGGACGGCAATATAGGCGTCACCCCATGGATTCTCGTTAGCACTTTGGCACAGACCCTCGAAGCAGGCTTTTTTGCTTGATCTAATCTCAGTCTTCAGAGCGGCTCAAGCAGCCACGAACGCCACCCGCCGTTCAACACGCTCCTCTTCTGTGCGTGCTCACTGCATCCGCCTCCTTGCCCGTAGGCAGGCGCGGCGCAGGTTCGCAATTGCTTGAGTCCACCAGTAAGCCGGTGGCCTCCCATTCCTAGGTTGGACTTTCCTAGGCATGGTGGCATCGCATGCACGCGAGAGTACTGTTACCAGCTGCTCACCGCTCAGACCGAGAGTATTGTGCTCGCGGCGGAGCGCTTCCTTAAACACCTCGTCGTCGAAGTATGATGTCTTCCACATACGAGGCCTCGCCCCTTCTTCCGTCCGCTGTCGATACTGTAGCGAACCGCAGGTGGTCGCTGTGAGTGTAGCCATCATCTACCCTTCAGTTCGAATTACTCGTTTGGCCAGGGCTCCAGAACGTATAACGTCGATTATCGACTCGGCCCCGTTCCAGCTGTAGGTACTTTTGGTACCGACATTGGTCAAGTCCATATCCAACATGGCCAGTGATTCCAGCAGGATCTGCCCCCGTTGATTCGTGGAACGGCTTCCCCATTCCACGGCACAAGCGTTGAAGTCCCCCGTATCACCACCGGCCTGCGCCCCATCAAGTTAGCCGTTAAACAATCCAGCATTCGTCCGAACTGCTCGATCGTCCATATCGCCGCCATTTTAGACCCATCGGTGCCCCAATCACCGTTCCTGGCGGGTATCCGGTAAGGATCCGCTATGATGGCGATATCCGTCCCCCATTCAGCAACTGTCTGACACAGCAGTTGCTGGGCTGCATCACAGTGATGTGTCAGTGTGTGTGTCGGACGTTGCATTTTCAAGGAAAAAAATCAAAATCGAAAAAAAAAAAGTATAGTGGCAATGCATATTAATTAATCCAAAATGATAGAAAAAATGCGATATATTCCTTGCTTTTTTTTACCTTTCTTATGCGATTTTTTGATATATTGATATATTATGATGTACGAGGCATCATCGCCGCTAGGTGGATTAATCTGGCTTTTTTTTCTAATAATTTCTATTTAATTTTTCTAGAAAAATGTCGACCTAAGCCAAAACCAATTCCAACGGATCTTCTGGAAGGAGTACGCACTCGATTGAACGACGCTGAAGAGGCGAAGCGGCGCATGGATCTGGAGGCTCGGCTTTATACCAAATGGCGCATGGGCTACGATCGGGACGCCGTGATACTGGAATCGAAAAACTCCAATCAAGCCATGGCTAAACTCAACTGGCTGGATCGCCAGGTTGAATTACAGCTCCAGAATGAAAAAGAACGGAAAGAAAATCAAGAACGGGAGATTCGCCTACACGAGGAAGCTCGACGTCACGAAGAAATGCTGCTGGAAAAGAACAAATTAAGAGAGCAGCAGATTAAAGAGCTCAGAAAGCACCAGGAAGTTTACATGGAAGAGCTAAAATCCAGGGAACATGAAATGAATGAACTGCGAATGTATGAAATGCGATTGCATACCAAAAAGACAGAATTCGAAAAAGAGCTTGAGCAGCTCCGAGTGTACAACGACCGACGACGTGATCGTGTCGTAGCTATGCACAATCTAAGGCGGATCAAAATGCTACTTCGAGAACGATCGGAAGCGGTTCGCACTGATCTCAAGCACGACCTGCATCTTTTACAGAGGATAGCCATTGATAACCCAGAATCAAACGAGAGCATTGATTACCTGCGGAAGAAATTCCAACTGCAATACGATTTGGAGGTAGAACAACAAACTGCTATCGAAACTATGTATGAATCGGAAGCAAAGCATAATTTATCAAAGTGGGAGGATAAGTGGAATGAAGAAGCAATGATTAGAGAACAACAGTTGAGATGTTTGCTGGAAGATCGTATCCTTGAATTTGAGAATAAATTAGTTGATAACATGCAGCGCCAGCGTGATCTGATCGACGTGCGTGAAACCCACATCAAATCTATTGAAACTGCAAACCAACAACTGAAGGAGCTTATGAATGAGAAGGCCAAGGACACGACAGTGGTTGGTTCGTCAAATCAAATTCGTGAGTTGTTGGTACAAAAGGACAACGGTGTAAATGTTAGCGACAATACGCGGTCAACACAAAACTCTCATCGAAGCTCCACGTTCAGCAGTATTTTTCCTTTTGACGATTTGAGTTTGCGGGATATGAAACTGTGTGAACGAAAGTCAATTGATATGGAAGGTGACTCATCATCCACTTTAGCAGCACCGAAATTTGGACGAAAAAAGGTGGCCTGGTGCTAACGACTGTTTCCAGAATTTTGTACCATACGAGAGAACATGATAATTTTTAATAATTTCAAACTAACAAGCATAACTCCAAAAATAAATAATGTGTTCTAGAAATCAAATCAACAAATGCCTAAATTGGCATCGAGACTTCACTAAATATTATCAAGTTTTTATTAGGATAATAATAAACGAAGAATAACGACAGGCCCCAGACGCAGGCTTCAAAAATAATTACAGCAATAAGTATTTTTCCAAAATTCTTCCATGTTCAAGCATAATTTGCCATAATTCATTCCGTTTCACTGAATCGTACGCCGCCTTGAAATCAATAAACATATTATGAGTCTGCAAGTTGTACTCCCGAAATTTATCAAGGATTTGTCTCAGGGTAAACATTTGATCCGTCGTTGATCGGCCCGCACGAAAACCTGCTTGGTATTTGCCGACGAAGGACTCTTCAAGCGGTCTCAATCTGTTGAACAGAATACGGGACATAATTTTGTACGCCGAATTAAGGAGGGTTATTCCTCGGTAATTGGCGCACTCCAGTCTGTGCCCTTTCTTAAATAGAAGGCAAATGAGGCCGTCCAACCAGCTAGTGGGCATTTCCTCGTCTTCCCATATTTTCGACATAATAGAGATGAGTGACGTTTAGCGCTCGCACACTAATGTGCACTTCGGCATGTGTAAAAACATGTTTGTTTTCCTTCTGCTCATAACCTCAAAAATGTTCGGGTCATCACAATGATTTCAAAAGAGTCAAAAAATATATGGAAATTTACTCATTTTTACCCAATCTTTGCTGAGTTGCACCATCTAGGAGTGTTTGTCTTCCTTTTATCGCCACTCACACATTCGGACGTGAGAAACTCAATATGGTGCAGAACTTCATAAAGCTGCTCACTGCCATGTTTGAGAAGTTCAGCCAGGAGCTGGTCCTTCCCCGCAGCCTTATTGTTTTTCAGCTCTTTAACAGCTTTTTAACCTCATCTAGTGTAGGTGACTCCACAGCTTGTCCATCGTCGCTAATATTTATTCTGTTCACCGATGCACCGTCACTTCCTCCATTCAACAAAGTCTCGAAGTGTTGCTTCCACCTGGCAGCCACTTCAGTTTTATCTGTCAGCAAATTCCCTTGTTGGTCGTTGCACATGACGGGAGATGGCGCTGTCTTTCTCCGCACGCCATTGACAGACTCATAAAACCTCCGCATATCGTTCTGCTCCATTTTTTCCTGCGCCTCACTAATAACTTGTTCTTCGTACTCTTTTTTCTTCCTGCGGTGGGTTCGTTTTTCGGCTGCTCTTGCTTCCTTGTACCGATCTCTATTCGATCGGGTACCTGACACCAACATCCGGCTTCTGCCAACGTTCTTCTCGTCTGTCACTCTCTGACACTTCACATCGAACCAACCCGTCCTGGGTCGCCTCTGTGCAGTGCCTACCACTTCTCGTGCTGTTGTGCTCACCGCTCCATGGATCGACTCCCATAGATCGTTGATGTTGTCGCTAACGTGTATTGCACTTATCCGTTCGTCGAGCTTCTGGCGGTACTCAGCCGATACTCCTTCCGCCGACAATCGCTGGATATCAAAACCATCATGACAAAAACAAGTTTAATTTGAAATACAACCGCTTGGCGGCGCTAGTGAATTGGAAATAACCTAAAAGGTTAGATATTTCGATAGTTGAAATCTCAAGAATATTACCGTCTTCTACAAAGTTGTTCGGGTGATTAAAACTATCATGACGAAAGCATGTTTAGTTAATAATACAACCGCTTGGCGGCGATAGTGTATTGGATATAACCTGATAGGTCAGGTATCTCAAAATATGTAATTTTTAGAATATTGCCGCCTTCTACAAAGTTGTTCGGGTGGTCAAAACCATTATGACCAACGCAGGTTTAGATTAAGACATAACCGCTTGGTGGCGCTAGTGTATAAGAAATAAACTGATAGGTTAAATATCTCAAAATCGGGAATTTTAAGAATATTGAATCAATTCCATTTAATTCCACCACTTGGTTGTACCTTTGACAGATATTTATTTCGACTTCTATAGTAAGGCCATCTTCAGTGTCTCGTACTTGACTCTATTCGACTCAACTCAAGCGCCAACGAGTATTGCGGTTTCAAACTAAACTTCTGGTTTTGACTACCCTTTTAAATCTTACATAATAACCAACCTAACAGATAATTAGGATAACTTTGTAGAAGATGGCCACTTTCTAACTCTAACGGATTTATAAATATTTAACCTAACAGGTTATTTCTCATACACTAGCGCAGCTATACGTATGAATTCCAAACTAAACTAGTCTCTATCATAAATGTTATGGCTACCCGAACAACTTTGTAGAAGACACAATCTTTCTAAGTCTTATAGATCTCGAGATATCCACCTCACTAAATTATTGCATATAAGTTAGCGCCACCTAGCAGATGTGTGTCTAGCTAATCTGATAATCACAAAATGCATTACGCACATATTTATATTACAAAAGTTGGAGCGCGTTCTGAAAGATTTGAAAATAAATAATAATTTTTTCCTGATTTTATTTGTTTCCGTGTTTTCCTCAATAGCAACCGGATATTCACCACCGGTGCGAAGCATGATTGCACTTCAACAACCTTGATAGAAATAACCGGTGCGAGAACAAATGCATAAATAAAATATGAACGCATTTCGTTCCTATACTAGACACTCATTTGGATACACATCGGTGGGGATCATCTAACATCCGAGAAATGGCGCCCATCCACCAGAACATGGTCTATCTGGTTGCAAGTTTCACCATTTGGGTGTCTCCAAGTGTGCTTTCGGATGTTCTTTCGTGCAAAGTACACTCAGAAATAGAATAAAACTAAAATAGAATTCAAATTAAACATTTTTGACATTTTCTAATGTTATACGAAGCATAGTTTAAAAAGTATACTAACAATGATAATAATTTATACTATAACGGAATAGCGTGAAGTTATTTACTATTGCATTCTTTATGTTGAAAAACATGGCGCCAATCTACACGCCGCTCTCCTTCTGTTTGACTAGAAAGTAAAGACGAACGAAACAAATGTAAGTACATAATTAAAAATAAACCCAGGCGGATATTTAAAGGTATTTTTTCCATTTTACAGCATTAATCCACTGTGAAAATGTGCATCGGAGTATTCCGAGGTGGTCAGCAAATATTGAAAAGGTATCGCAAATGACACGGGAAACGTTGGAACATTCGAAATTGTTACTCCAGTTGCGGACATTCAGGATAGAAAATGGTCGAGTGATCTTAAAATTTTATCAAGTATTCAAGATGTCCCTGTATGGCAGTGGTAGGCGATTGTCCGAAGATTCCAAGATTCCGAGGCCTTTGCTTTATGGCACCAAACTATTATAGTTTCAATCCGCTGCCAGCTACAACGCCGAACATCACAGCGAAAAAATCGCCATTCATCGGGTTTAATCAAGTTGTGAAGGCATGCGAATTTTATGTTGGTAAGATAGCATCGTTTTTCAAAGGTTGGTGATTCCAATGTATTATTTTCCCCAGGTTTTTGAACTGAACGCGGAATGGTATATATTCACAATAAATTGACGTACTCTTCTATTGTCGCTGGTACAAACCTGGTAAAAACATCCCCGGTGGAACACATTAAATCGCCGAATCAAGACCAGCCAGGACATGGCAAGCATCGACCCCACCGCCCGGAAAGCAACAGCTGACAGAACATGTACCTCAACATTCGGGCCCTGTCGAGTTTGACACATTTATTGCGACTCATTTTATGGTTTTCCCTAATATGAACTGTACTGATTTATTGTAACAACATAGGTAAAAAATGCGGCTTTGAAAAATAATAAAAAATTACTTCTAATTGATTTTTATTTTTATTATTGGAAAAGTAATGAATTTAACCTAGAAAGCACAACCGTAACCAAAATAAACTAATCAGTTATAAAGCATACTTATACTATGGAACTATTATCTTAAAGTTATACTATCCCAGTATTGTTGCATCAAATACGAGCTTGGGGTCAACCAGGCGAATAGCCATTTAAGGTCTGTCTCAATTGGATAATTAAACTGAAATTAAACTTAAAAGTGACATTTCAATAATTATCAAATAACCCTGCTCGCAGAGGAAGATTACTTTTGACAGATATCGAATCATTTTCTATCGATGTCCTATTGGAATTGCTGGGTAGCACCAGCCATTCTTATAACGGGGTGATTTTTAATTTTCGAACTGTCACTTTTAAGTTTAATTCTCCAAATAAGACAGACCCTTAGAATGACTTTTAATCTATATAGTATAAATATATTTCTGAGTGTAGGTGCAACTGATGGCCATCCCTCTGGCAGCAGCAAAATTTACTAGCCGTAGGCTGTTGTCATAGACTAACGCAAAATGAACTCCCCCAAGAAATTATGACGTTTGAGCGGGTCGGATAATGAACGCAAAATGAACTTTTGTTCGAGAAGACGACCCGCTCAAATGTCAAAATCCATCGGGTGAGTGAATTTGATGAACTCCTGCACAGGTCTATAGACGAATCCAAGTAAAAATAAGAAGAAGACACACGACGGTGTTAACTTTGACAGATCCTACAGCACAGCATAGGAAGATCATTTTAAAATGCTTATAATAAATTCTAGACAAATTGTAATTAAAATCTGATTGATGTATGATACGGAAAAAGTTCCGAACTGTATGATAGATACATTTTTGGAAAATATTCAAAAAATTGAGATAAGCTTCTAAATATGTAATTCAGAACTTTTTCCGTATCGTACATCAATCAGATTTTAATTACAATTTGTCTAGAATTTATTATAAGCATTTTAAAATGATCTTCCTATGCTGTGGTGTAGGATCTGTCAAAGTTAACACCGTCGTGTGTCTTCTTCTTATTATTACTTGGATTCGTCTATTGGTAGCGGAGTGAAGGCTCTCCCTACACTCAGAATAATCTGCACGTAATAGATATGTGTACACTAATAGATTGTGATCAGTTAACCACGCATTTGTCTTTCATTTGTTCGGCTAATAAAACTCTTCTTACGCTAATGAAAAATATGTGCAGCTGCTCATGATATGTATTACACTAATTTGTTTTAAGTGCATTCTGGGATAGTGGATAGTTATGTGCGAGCACTTAAATCTTAAAAATAAATTTTATGGATTTTCGCCAATAATTATGTGCGGATTATCCTTAGTGTACCGATTATGGGACGGAAAAAGTCCTCTCTACTTGTGGAACATGTTCATATGAATAAAAGAGACTTCAAGACAAAATTTTCAAAACGACTTATCTGCTTTTGTAAACAAAGATTCAAACGACGATTTGACGAATCTGATTGGTCTCCCACGCAAACGAACACCACCAATAGGTAGGTGAAGGTTTCCGCTACCTGCTGATGGTGTTGGTTTGCGTGGGAGAGCTATCAGATTCGTCAAATCGTCGTTTGAATCTTTGTTTACAAAAGCAGATAAGTCGTTTTGAAAATTTTGTCTTGACTTTACTACACTACACATTTCGAACATACTACAAACAACTGATTCGGTATGAATAAAACAAGAGTTTACTACTGATTTCTTGTATTGTCGCGCTTATCTTTTTCTAGAGTGCTGTGGCGGTCTTACACTCGCAGGCTCGACTGCGAAGGTAAATGTCAAGATAGCCGCCGTGTTAAAAGATAGACAGAATTTTCCCGCTCAAAACAAAACCACGTGCTTTTCGCGAAATGACAGCAGTGTTCGATTGTATTAGTGAGAGGCAACCGGAGTCACTGAGTACATGGAGAGTGTTTATCATGGCAAGTGGGTGAGATTTTCTCTGTTGTTTTTGACTCTGTTGTGTTTAGTGACCGTTGCGATTACCTGAGAAGCTACCAGCAGGAGACCGCAGTATTCTATTTTATCTCGAGGTGCATAATAGTCTGCTCAAGACGTTGCTACTCATGTTTCAAATGCAAATTATTCATCAGAATCCTCTGTAGATGAGGACAAAGAGTTATCGCTATTCTCTTTTGTAGCTTGTTTTTTGCCTTTTTCAGCGACAATTACATTCCTTGGTCAAGATACACTTAAGTGGTGGAATCAAATGGGATTGTACAAACTCGTCTTACGACAAGTGAAGACATTCCACTAAAAAGCTCAAAATATTGCGAGAAGATTGAAAAATTCGAACCGGGGTCCGTCCGACGGTCGACTGTCGGAAAGCTGTTCCGCAAACGTCAAATCACTTGTTGCACAGTAAAAATGTTTGGTTTATTTTTTCGGTGTGAATGTAGATTATTAAAATCCACGAGAATATGTAACTTTAAACGAGTGTTATATGCCGGTATATTTTTAAACCAAGTTTTATAGTACTTTCAAGGCATTTTGTCATATAATCATGTGATTTTGAAACATTTTAGATTTCTCGAATATTCTGAATATCAAGAAATATCAACACTTTTCGTACAGTGCATGCCATTTTGAAGTTTCCGACACTCAGTCTGCTTCTTCTTCTTTGCTCCGCAAAATTAGAATTTTTCTCTTTTCTCGCAATAATTTTCTTAACACAACCTGCACTGATAAAAAATATATAGTAGCAACAAACACACAGTCATGTTGAAGTTTACCATGCACGATAATAGTACGCATAACCTTAATATTTGTATGAGTTACCACATTATTGTCCACGCTACTATATGCATTGACAATCTTGTACTACTGACTCCCATGGTAAATTCAACCGTAGCCTATCTTCTACCACCGTGGGTGCCGTCGAACGGTGATGAACGAAAACAACAAGCAGTTTTACGCGATTTTTAATTCGGATCACGCTTTATTAATTTATAAATTATATAAATTAGCGTTTTGGACCAATAACATAGGTAGGTGTGTATATTGATAAGAACATTTCGCTTTTGAAAGAGGCATACCTAATTGATAAAATTCTTCTCATTTCCAGAAAAACAAAACGAAGATGGCTTCTGCTCGGCATGCCCTTCCCTCGCCGCTTCCGTGTTACATTTCTAATGGAGAATTGTATCTGCGACAATCGGAATATGAACGGCAGCAGCACTATTAAACCATTCAACTTTTCTGGAGTTAGCTAGCAAAAACTCGCCATGTGCCACCAGTGCCATATTTTGGTAATTATGATGGACATGGATTTAAGCTGACTATTGAATTGACAATTCCGGTATTTTCGTCAGTATGGGAGAATCAAATGTTCTTCATTCACACAGCAGAATACTGATGGAAGCGGCAGGGCCCTGTAAAGAATGAACTAACTGGAAACTCCTGGTACCATGAAGGTTTGATCCGTCTCTACTGCTAGCAAAAACTCGCCAGAATGCTTGGTAATTCATTAAATTCTGATAATGCTGCTGTCGTTCATATTCGTTCATGTTAAAAAAATTTGAACACCTATTTCGCATTAAAATATGGTAAGCTGCAGAAAATTTGTTGAAAATAAAATGGTTTATTTTAGGTGAATGCGTATTTATTTAATTTTTTTTTTGGCAAAATCACAATAAAAAAATGCTCCAGGCAATGCCATGCTACCATGACAATATAGTGACGGAAACCACGCTACGTTGTAAAATTTACTATATTTCAAGTTCATCCATGCATACTAGGCAAGAACATGGTTAAATCTGTCACATTTCTATGCTCAATGAGGCATAGTAAAATTTACCGCACTTTGCAGTAGATTCAAATACCTTCTGCGTTCTACCAAAATTAAGTGGTAAAATATTTTTATTTTCACCTTTGATATTGTTGGCATTACCATGCCGCTTCTTTCAGTGTGTGTTTCATCATCGAAAATCCATAACTCAGCTAGGGTCTGATGTGAATGGTAAAATTTCTATTTCAAAGGAATAAACTAAAGTGCGATACACTGCCAGGAATTCCTGTCCCCATTTCTAGTTTTGAAGCATTTTTCCGAAAGCCGTTATCTCACTTAGCACCGAGACCACACATTTGCAGAGGGCATGGCTTCCTTACTTATACAGCCAAATACTGCCCTACGTTCACTAAATTTATTCAATATATTAACTCACCTGCAACATACAGTGCCTTAAGTTGTCCAGATTCGTCCCGGCAGTTTGAGGGTTAAGAATGTTGGAGACAAACAAACATAACAGCATTCACTCATCAAATCATCGTCGTTTAAAATGGTAGTTTCGACCGCAACATTTTTGCGGTAGTTTTGAACCAAACTGGTATTTTCATATACACTAGCGCCGCTAAGTGGGAGAATTCCAAATCTATTTTTTTCTTGATTCATAGGGCCGCATGGGATTAAAGATGGATTTAGAATTTATTTACTACTCCAGAGTTTTTGGAATTGTTATAAGAAACACCGCGCCATTTAGGGAGCGTCCACAAATTACGTAACGCATAGAGTGAGGGATTCATACAAAATTTTCAGATGTTCCATACAAAAAGTGTGACATAGGGGGAGAGGGGCCGTTTGGAAAATGTCCAATTTTTGCGTTACGTAATTAATGGATCTTCCCTTATTGAGAAATTGACTCTTTTCACCGGTCCCCGTTATTATTTTTCCGAAAAATCACGTTGATATAATTTTAATTAGTATATTGCAAATTTTGCGCCGTGTTCGACTCCCATGCAAAAAATATTGTCCCACCAAAATATGTTTCCACCAGTTTCTCCATATATGGATGACATCTTCACTGCAAGAAAGAGCTGTTTGGGGTGTGAGATAAGGTGCAAGAATGATGTTTTGGATTGTGCTTTCGCTAATTTCTTTACAATTGGACGTGTGAGCATTTGTTTTGGTACTTCGACAAATTTGCACGGTACAGTGCCCGTTCGATTATTGCAAGACCGTTTATTGCAACGCTTTTTAATTGCAAGTTCGATTATTGCAACGTGTTGCAATTAAAAAGCAGATAACCGTCACTTTCAGATGTCAAAATATCGGTCTGTCATTTTAAGCGGGGGGCTTTCCAATGGTAATGCATAAAAGAATTTAAAAGCTAGTTGAAAATACATAAGACAACAACTGTGTGTCGCTGTTGACTGCTATATGACTACTCCGTCAAGATTCGGTTTTTGATAAGTCTTTGTAATGTTTTAATTCCTGTTTAAGTTTAAAGTTACCGTTTAGTGAGTGATCGTGCCCCAGAAGACCAAAAGAAACTGAAGTCGCAAGTTTTTAATGCACTGAAACAACGTTAAAACGTAATTAGTCTATTCTTCGGTGAGAAAAGCAATAACAAATTTAAATTAATATAACAAAACACAAAACTCAATTATCCAGACGCACTTCACTACCTATCGAGCCTGAAAAACAGCCTAAAGCAATCGTACACTGAGAAAAATTCCATGGTAACGGTTACTATTTTGTAGACTACGCCATGTTTTTAAAACAACCACAAATTTTCAGTTAAATTAACCACGCATTCAGACAAATTCACCACTGATTCAGTTCATGCAACAACATTCCACCAGGACCACAGTTGATTTTTACTGCGCGCATGGTAAAATCAAACGGGTTTGTTGTCTGCTGAAAATCGTCGGTGCGTATTCTTAAGTTAACCCTCGGAATGGTAGTTTCGACCGCAACATTTTTTTGCGTGTAGCCGTAGTCGATAATTGAGCAAGCTTACGGATGCCTCGAAGCAAAAGATATTTTAGTTACTACACTGAAAAAAACTTTGTAGTAGAAATTACAATTTTGTAGTAAAATTAAGAACAGTATCGAAGTTTTTCAACCGAAGGGACAATTCGCTTAATTTTACTATAAATGTAGTGAATTTGATTGATATTATTTTCAATTTTACCACAAAAATTGTTATTTAGCATAGACTCAAACGAAATAGTTGATTTTACCACACAATTTTACTATGTTTTCAGTAAGAATAATCATGTAAGCGGTTGAATATACTAATTTTATCGTAAGATAGACCATATGTTAGTTATTTTAAGACGACTGGCACTTCGGTTGAAAAACGTCGGTACTGTTCTTAATATTACCCCTAAAATGGTAGTTTCTACTATGAAATTTTTCTCAGTGTAGTAACTAAAATATCTTTTTTCGAAGCAGATAGACCAGCCCGTTGAACAGGAAACTGATTGTGAATCACGCGTTCAGAAAGAGATCCGGCATTAGAAGCAGAGATCACACAGAAAGATAAGCGAATGGAAGAAGAAAACGCTATCAGAGAAAAAAAAGTAGAAAATAAGAACTAAGACCTCGGAGGAAGAGCCTAGAAGCAGATCGAGCGTTGCGGCAAAAACAATATTATAGCAACGAGAGATGTATAAGATCCAGCTACAGGAAAAAGCTAAATTTGTGAAGAAGCAACAAAAAATGTTGGAAGAGTTCCAGTAACGGAGAGAAGAGTTGCACACTCACAAAAAACTCCGCATTATATTCATGAGTTTACACATGGATTTTTGCAATGGGGGTTGCCAAATGCATTCCATATTTTTGACACATATATTTCATGCGCCCGCATGCATTACATGAGCGTTCATACATACTATCTATGTGGGTCATCGTATCCATGTGTGAATTTGTATGCAATTTGGTATGTGCCGACACATGATATGCATATTTCAAAATACATGGATTTTTGCCATAAAGTATGTGTCGATTTTCCTGAGTGCAGGGTGATCATGACATTATAATGTTATAAGATTACACTGAAAAGAGGTTTGCAGTCAAAAATACTATTTTAGAGGGTTAAATTAAATGCACAACGCCACTAGATTTGTGCAGACTGCGCATAACGCTTATCCTAAACAGAATGTGTTTTAATTTCTACCATGGCTCCGAAACCAACACAATCGGTTAAAATAACCATGTTCCATTGTTATTATAATAATATTCACAATTAAAAATAAACATGCCAATCGTTTAAAACGAAAATGACCGTGTAATGAATATTACTGGGGTGGTTACTTTGGATACTCATAAAAAATACACCAAATTGCGAAGTCAAAACATTTTTATTATAATATTATCTCCGCAACCGTCCATGAAAATTATAATTTCCGATAAACATAATATCATCTTTCGTCAACCTGGCATTTGCTGCGTTTACACGGAGCGGTAATTGAACACTTGCTTTTTCATACTCATTATTGTCGCAATTCTCTGACTTGCAGTGAAACGAAATAGATATCTCCTTCGTCGTCTCTGAGGTTCCGCCGAAAGTATGATTCCGTGAATGTAAAGGGCAATCCAGGAATTGAATCATCCAGGAGAAGCATTTTTCGCCACCGCTCCAGACTGCAATGGAAAACATCGTTTTAAGAAGATAATTTACAAATAGGAGATACGAATACTAACCTGTGCTTGTGTATCTACTGAATATTTCGTAGAAAAATCGATAAATATCAAATCCGTCACTTGTTTGTGATCACCGACGTGCACCAGCATTCAATCACAATCACAATATGGCGGGTCTGGTGGAGTTTTTTCTTGACCACATGTTGTTGTTATTTCAACTATGCGCATGGTAAAATTAATAAACATGCTGTTCATTCAATCAGCTTCGTTTTTGCTTTGACAACTTTGTGAGATAGTAATTTTAAGAATAATTTTGCGGTTTTAGTTACTCTATCATTCATTTCAGTGTACCAAAAGTAGTGCTAGTAGTTCCTTCTATGAACCAGCCGCTAGTCTATCAGAAACACCGAAACGAAGAATCAAGCTGTACTTAAGCGCGTTACAATTCAACCTATGACCATTGCGGCAGCGAGGACGGAAGCTGATACGGACGATGACGAAGCTTAAATACTGTGAAGTACCCTATAATTTCGCGCACTTAAGATCTGACAAAGTGAAAACGTTCATTGAAAAACATGTAGTGGCCATTTGGGCACATTCGTTACTGCATCACGTAGTAGAAGGATTCTAGGTTCTCAAAAAAATGTTACTTACAAATTTTGCTGCTATTAAAAGAAAATTTCGGTATGAATCTGAGACAGTTGTATGCTCCTTATTTCGCGCACAAAAATAGGATAGTTTCTAATTTCGCGCAAGTGTTCCTAACTTAGCTCATGTGTGGAATTGAATATCGTTATTGGTTTGAGGAAATATAATCAATTGACCAATAGAAGCATGCGTCCATTGTTCAAAATATGCAGATAACGGTATCAGACAGCCGCAAGGGCGTAGCCAGAGGGGAGCAGGGGAGGGGGAGGCGTCGCCCCCATAAATTGTGGAGAGATTGAACGGGTACTGAAATGAATTCCCTCAAACATGTGCACTTTACGATCCAATCATATACAGAAATAGGTGGTTGAAATTCAAAAGATTCCCAAAACTTATTATGGCATCCAGGATCCATAATATATGAAAGTTCAAAACAACTCGTAACATTTCGGGCTCAAAAATTCTTCTTGAAATCCTTCTAGAAGCTCCTCTGGGAACTTCTGAATTCCTCCGGACAGTTATCCACAAATTCCTCTGAAAATCGTTGGAAAATCCTTCTCATGTAATTGTAATTCCTCCTTATCTAGAAACCACCCACTATTTTTTTTTTAGGAAATTCACGAGGAAAATTCCTTGAAGATTTCTTTTCTTCTCTCCAAGATTTACTTCTAGATATTTCTTCGGCTATTCTCTCTTCAGGAAGAATCCGGCATTTCCTTCAGGCATGCAGTCGAGAGTTCCGTCAAGAATACATACGGAATTTCTTCCCAAAATTCTACCAGAAGTTTCTTCAAAAATTTAAGACGGAAATCCTCCGATTTAGCTCCATAATTTCACTTGTAAATCTATAAAAAAATTCCTTCGGAAATTCTTCTAGGAACTTCTCCGGGCATTCCTCTCGGAACTCTTCCTTTAATTCCTCCGGCAGTGTTGGGAAAAACTCAAAATCTCAAAACTCATGGAAGATTCAAATCAACCGTGAGTTAAAACGCATCAACTCAGCACCTACAAACTCATGGCTGAGTTGAATCATCCATTTGATTCATCGTAAGTTTTCTTTTGTTTAAAACAGTAAATTGACGTTCGTCGAATAGAACAATGAATACTCTTACTTGTGTAAACAATAAATTGCCAGCAAATTGGTTTTAAACGCTTTTTAGAGCGAAATGATTTTTTGGCAAATGAGTGAAATGATGCGCTTTGGCATAAAAAACTCAGGCGTGATGCAGATCTTTAAATTCGCACACGAGTTCGCTCGTGCGGGAGAGCTCGATGAGTGAGTTTTATGAATGATTTTACCAACACTGTCCTCCGGGATTACTTACAGTAAATTTTCCGGGAATACCTCCAAACATTCAATAGCGAAATCATCTAGCATTCCAATCTGGAATTCTTTTCGCAATTACTTCAGAATATCCTTCAAGAAATCCTCTAAAAATATCTTCATGAATTTCTCCTGGAATTCGTCCAAGTGTTTCCCCAGACCCATGCAGCACAAATCAGACAAAAATGGTTGCAGCAACTTGAATGTGACTAAAACTGGTCACATAAGAGTTGCAGTAACCTACATAGCATAGCATATCTGACCGCACACTATCCTGGGTTGGCTGTCGTTAGGAGTCGTTAGATGCGCCAGAAAAACAGCCTGGGGCTTGGCATGTTTTTCATTCAACGATCCCTTTGTTCAACACCTGGCCAGGTCCTTACGATCAGTGGGGAGTTGGGTGGGAAGTGTTGATTAGATACCTACTTAAGAAGATGCGGAGAACTCGCGCGACCTTCATAGGTATCTGGAGTTGGAATTTGGATGGGTTATTAAGGGGTGCTTTTCTTGGCGAAAAAGCGTGAATAATATATTTTTATTGGTAGAGTAGAGTGGGGCAAGAGTGCGCGTGGGGTAAGAGTACGTTTTCGATTTTTTGAAGTAATAAAAAAAGATAAACTAGCAGCACAGCATCAGTTTGACAGGTATTCTGGCCAACTATTATCATGTGTAATTGTAAACGATTTGAATAAACAACAAGGGAGATATGGAGTCAGATAACTTTTTGGTCATTTTGCTAAAAATGATTGGATTTCCGCAACTAGTATTTCATTACCATATATACGTTCAATCAGGTGAACATTATACCATTTCGATAACCTATTGTATAGAGTACTTTATGGTACAGAACACCAATCCGGTTGGTTTTCCAAGAAGTCAAAACCATTACTTAAATATTTTTTGGGACTGTGGGGTAAAAGTACGCACGAACCGGTGGGGCAAGAGTACGCATATGAATCTTCAAGTTATGATGTCAATCCCGTATCTCTAGCCGAAATAAGATTTCTTCCTAAGCGTAAAGATTCACAACTAAGAAAAAAGGGACAGAATTCGAAATTATCACAAGGATAAGTTTAGGATAAGTTGAAGTAATTCGGTGTTAGGAAGGACTTAGCGAACAAAGCACTGAAGCGAAATAATGAAATTGTATTAGGACTTGGACACCTAAACATAGTACGAAAACACAATTTCATCTTAATGATGATTTCATTTAATCAAAAGAAACATTCATAAATTACGCAACGTTTAGCTGGGAGGGGTTGCGAGATGTTTGACGATCCATATAATTTTTAGAGGATTCATACAAATAGAGAAAGAGGGGGGGGGGTGATGAAATAGCAAAATTTAACGTTACGTGATTGGTGAACTTTCTTTAAGAAAAATGCCTTTGTATACGCCACGCGAAACCTGATATATATTTTTACCTCTGTAGTACCTCTGTAGTTTCGTATATATAAAAAACAATGGTTTTTCGAATGAAAGTGCACCCCTCCCCTTTAAGAGTTACGTAATCTTTAAACATTCCCCAATATATGCTCATTAAACATCAATTAAATGTTATAACTCTAATTTGTGATAATATATACTTAAAGCACATGATTGGATAAATGCGTACTCTTACCCCACCCGATGCGCACTTTTACCCCACCGGTGGGGTAAGAGTGCGTTTTTCACTTGTCTTGCAATAAGGGTTCTACTAAAACGAATCTCAATAATTTCAATATTTTTTCCCCTGGGTAACATAAAGGAAGAGTATATGAATCATTGACACTGATTTGATATGCAGAAGCTTACTTCATAAGGGCCACATGATCGATTGAAAACTAAGTGCGTACTCTTGCCCCACTCTACTCTATTGATATTGTAAAAGGTGATGTTTTGTTCTTGAATGTAATATGAATGAATATATTTTGGCAAAACAATTCCATTGATTTTGCATTCTGCAGCATATTTCTGAAATAATAAATTGTAGTAATATTAGAGTGTGATGTAGTGTGATGGGCACGGCAAATGCTGGGTAAAGCGGCACGGCAAATGCTGGGTAAAGCGTACCATTGGTACTTCGCGTACCTGAAGGAATAAAATAGACCCCATCTCGCGGTCCTTAGCCTCTTACCCAGCAACTCCTATCCCTACCTCCCCGCGGTGCTGGCCGGGATACGAGCAACCTTAGGGAAGATCGGGTAACCAACCCCGGTGGGAACTATGGTCGTATGCTGACAGGGAAGGGGGGTTTGCTCCTCTTCGGAGGTGCAAATCTTATTGAGCGTCTGTTCTCCATGTCAGGATCGGCTCACAACAGCGTCTGTTCTCCATGTTAGGGGCGGCTGATCATCGTCCGAGTGCCAGCGAGGGACTCTAAGTGAAACTTGTCGTATCCAACACTTCTCTCGCAGCCGAAACACTCCACAAAATAACCTACAACGCGGAACGTGTCTTCACGTTTAAGATTCCCGGGATCGCCGTCTATCCGCGAGAAAATTCGTCAATAGACTGAAGCCTGTTACATGCTTTCTCTCTTTCGTACACAAATCGTCTTGATGATGCTTATTCACATCGACTCTCTCAAGTTACACAAACCACTCATATCCATCGTCTCCTTGCTTCTTTTTTTTTCCTTCTCCGTTTCGCAAACCAGAATCGTTCTTTTCTGGTACATACGAATAAATATAAACATCATCAAGCAAATCATCCAACGCGTCATCGTCTCCAAATGGTTATGTATTTACATTATGTAGAATATCAGCTTCGGAACATTATATGCACAGTGGTACAAGTAGTTATAAATTTTAAATCGAATTGAAGTTTATATGAAATATAAAAGTCAATTATAATCGAAAACTCCCTTAGGTTCAAACCGGCTTATTAATCAATTTGATTTCTGGTATCTACTCACTACATTCGCTTCCTTCTCTACTCTTAACTGAAGAATAATAACTATTTTCAACAATCCTGTAGATATTTCAGATTTTTTTTTGCATCCAAATACATACTCCTCGTAATATCCATCCAAAGCATCCAATGGATGTAAGCATCCAAAAAATTCTCAGTGATACAAAAGTAATACAACACATATACAATTCCAATTGTAACAAAATGTCATGAAAAGCCTAGTTAAAATCAATACAGTTCAGTAACAATTATTTGCTTCCAATAAAACTAATTCGAATCGAAATAGAAATCTATCTAAGCGAAAACAAAATTTTTATTTAACTAGTAGAAAATTGAATTACATACATCTGATCGCAAAGAACTTTATTCTAATTTCCAAACTTCCTTAATTTCAAACACAATAAAATTCAACAGAGAGAATTTTGAATAAATTCTGTTGGCATCCAATATAATCCAATTCCAATATTATCCATATCTTATCCAAATCAAAACAAAATCCAATTTATTCCAATTCAAATCCAACACAAATCTGGTGCAAATCCAATATAAATCCAAATTCCATCCAATCCAAAAGAAATTCAATTTTAATTCATTTCCAATCCAATTCCAATGCAAATCCAATTCAAATCTAATCCAAATCATGTTAAATAAATCGCAATATAATCCTATTCAAATCAAATCAAACACCAATCCGAACCCAATCAAAATTCTTTAAAATACAATCCATATACAATGCAATGAACCCTACATCCAAATCCATCGCAAATCCAAGCTGAATACTAAATAATTAAAATACAATCCAAGACTAGTTCAAATCCAATCAAATTCTCATCCGATCAAAATCTAATTCTAATCAAATTCAATATGAATTCAATTTACTACAAACGCAATCCAAATCGAATCCAAATATCATCAAAATCTAATCCAAATCCAATCGAGATCCAATCTATACTAATCCAAATCGAATCCAAATGCAATCCAAATCCAATGCAAATTTAATTCAAATCCGATTCACATCCAATCCAATTTTAATTTGAATCCAATCCAAATCCAATTCAATTGAAAACAAATTTATTTTAATTCAAATCCAATCCAATTCCAAGGCAAATCCCATTTCATATCATTGGCAATCAAATCTAAAGCCAATTCAAATCTAGTCCAAATCTAATTAAAAGAAAACATATCCAAATCTAATCAAATTCCAATCTGAACCTAATCTAAACCCAATCAATTTTTTTTTTTAATGTAATAGAAATACAATCAAAAAGCAACCCAAGGAATCCTGAATTCAAATCAAACACAAATCCAAACTAAATACGAACAAAATTCAATTGAAATGCAATTCAAGTCTAGTTTAAATCCAATCAATTTCACATCCGATCAAAGTCTAATTCAAATCAAATCCAATCTAAATTCAATCTACTACAAACTCAACTCAAATCCAATCCAATTTCATTGTAAATCTAATTCAAATCCAATTTAAATACAATCCTAATCCAATCCTAATCCAATATAAATCCAATCCAGATCTAAATCAAGTTCAATTAGAAAAAATCGAAATCCAAACCAATTCAAATGAAATCAAAATCACATCCAATAAAAGTCTAGTTCAAATCGAATTCAATCAAAATTCAATTTATTGCAAACTCAATCCAAATCAAATCTAAACCCAATCAAAATCTAGTCCAAATCCAATACAAATGCAACCCACATGCAATCCAAATCCTATCCAAATTTAAGTAAAATCCAAAATCCAAACATAATTGAAATCCGATTAACATCCAATTCAAATCCAATTTAAATCCAATTCAATTCCTTCTTCTCCTGGAATGGAACTAAATTCCAACTGAAACTTGGCTTTTCAACTGAGTGTTCTATTAGAATTTCCTTAGTTATTAATTGAAAGCTTTTCTATGCCCACCAATTATGTGTTTCTAGTGTGGCATTATAATGGATACACTATACCTAGGGAGCCGAGAATGTTTCCAACCCGAAAATATTCAAGACGGGACCGAGGATTGAACTCGCCATCTCCGGTGTGACTGGTGACCCCAATCAAAATCCAATCCAAATCTATTCCAAATTCAATTTAAAAAATCGAAATCCAATCTAATTCTAATTCAATCCTAGACCAACACTAAAGCAATCCAAAACCAATTCAAATCCGATAGAAATCCAATCCAATTCTAATCCAAATCAATTCCAAACATAGGGCAAATTCAATCGTGAACCCAATCTAATTTCATTTCAAACCAATCCACAAAAAATCTATTCAAATCCAAATCTGTTCTAATCTGATCCAATCCGAAGCCAATCTAAATCCACAAAATCCAATTCAAATTCAATCTAAAATCAATTCCAAATCCAATCTATTCCCAATCATATTCAAATGCAATCTAGTCCAAATAAAATCCAAATCGAATCTAATTTTAATTCAATACCTATACAAATCTCATCATAAATCCAATCACAATCTTATCCAAACACTATCTAAACCCAGTCCAAATCTAATCTTAATCTAATGATAATCTAATACTATTTTAATATGACTCAAATTCAAGTTCAATCCAGACTTAATTCATACCAAATTGTTTTAGATATTCAATCCAAAATAAATTAGAAACCAATTCCAGTCCAGTAAGAAAATCTATTAATCTAAAATCCAGTCGATATTGAGTCAGAATTCAATAGAATATTTTTCAATTTAAAACCAATTAAACATATTGTTTGCTCTAATCTAATCAAAAGAAATTCAATTCCTATCCAAAAAAGTTTGAAATTCTCTTGATTCCATATCAAATTAAAATTATCCTAAATGTTATCCCAATCTTACTAATCCCAGATTAAATCCAATATAATTCTTATCCTGTTCAATTCAAATCTATTCGATATTCCGATTAAAACATTCAATTTGCATTATATTACAATTCATTAAGACATCCAATCTGAGTCAAATGCAAATTCTAATCGAAAACAAATTCAAAATCCAGCAGAGTCCAATCTAAATCTCATTATAACCCAATTCAAATCTAAACCAGACCAGACAAAATTCGTTCTAAAATAATCTATTTATGCTTCCATAGAAAATTGAATTCAAATCCAGTCTCAATCGCATCTAAATTCAGTTCGACATCGACATCGACATCGACACTTATTCCAATCAATTTCCAAATATATTAAATCTAATTCAATTTAATTCATTATGATCAATTCAACGTATGTGTGTCATATTTGTTTTACATAAAAAATCAATTCGAAGTCAATTCAGCTTGATCAGATCCATATCTGAATTTATCCAAATCACTCAATATTTTGCACGATATAACCAGTTTCGTTACTGCATCTCGAAATTAAAAACAAGAAATAAACAAATATAATCTATAATCAATTTCCCAATTTAACGTCATATTTAAATCAATACAAATTCATACCCAATTTTCAGTCCTTTGTCAATCCAAATCGAGCATCCAGTGCTAATCGAATTTATCAAATCTATTCCGAATCCAATTCATATTTAATCCGAAATTTCAAAAAAACTATCTAAATAATCTAAATAAAACAAATCCAAATAAAATTCAATCAGCAAACACAAACTATTATTTCATTTCCGAATTGCCATACAAAATTACCAGTTTTGTATGAAACTCGAAAAAGTTGGTAATCTAAATCAAAGCGTACTCGAAATATTAGCAATGAACAAATTAATTCGTATTGAGTTTTAGTCAAAATTCATTTTGGATTAGCATTGGATCCTACTCTATCACGCATACGTTAATTATTTTTCCACAGGTACCCACTCGTCCTATTTTTTTTTATTTTCGTGTCGGAACCCAATCGTCCGAAGAAAATATATATTGTTTTTCATTTTCCTTTTTTTTTACGCCAGGAACCCACTCGTCCTGCGTCTTTCGTGCCGGTACCCACACGTCCGCACGTTTTTTTTTTTAATTTTTCATCTTTTTCTATATTGTTTTCTTTTTGGCATGCAGGAACCCACCCGTCCTGCATGCAAATCAAACTATAATAATATTGCTTGTTAGAATCAATAATTCTTTACGGAAATAGTCACAAACCAACCTACCGACTTCGCCATGTCGTATCCAACACTTCTCTCGCAGCCGAAACACTCCACAAAATAACCTACAACGCGGAACGTGTCTTCACGTTTAAGATTCCCGGGATCGCCGTCTATCCGCGAGAAAATTCGTCAATAGACTGAAGCCTGTTACATGCTTTCTCTCTTTCGTACACAAATCGTCTTGATGATGCTTATTCACATCGACTCTCTCAAGTTACACAAACCACTCATATCCATCGTCTCCTTGCTTCCTTTTTTTCCTTCTCCGTTTCGCAAACCAGAATCGTTCTTTTCTGGTACATACGAATAAATATAAACATCATCAAGCAAATCATCCAACGCGTCATCGTCTCCAAATGGTTATGTATTTACATTATGTAGAATATCAGCTTCGGAACATTATATGCACAGTGGTACAAGTAGTTATAAATTTTAAATCGAATTGAATTTTATATGAAATATAAAAGTCAATTATAATCGAAAACTCCCTTAGGTTCAAACCGGCTTATTAATCAATTTGATTTCTGGTATCTACTCACTACATTCGCTTCCTTCTCTACTCTTAACTGAAGAATAATAACTATTTTCAACAATCCTGTAGATATTTCAGATTTTTTTTTGCATCCAAATACATACTCCTCGTAATATCCATCCAAAGCATCCAATGGATGTAAGCATCCAAAAAATTCTCAGTGATACAAAAGTAATACAACACATATACAATTCCAATTGTAACAAAATGTCATGAAAAGCCTAGTTAAAATCAATACAGTTCAGTAACAATTATTTGCTTCCAATAAAACTAATTCGAATCGAAATAGAAATCTATCTAAGCGAAAACAAAATTTTTATTTAACTAGTAGAAAATTGAATTACATACATCTGATCGCAAAGAACTTTATTCTAATTTCCAAACTTCCTTAATTTCAAACACAATAAAATTCAACAGAGAGAATTTTGAATAAATTCTGTTGGCATCCAATATAATCCAATTCCAATATTATCCATATCTTATCCAAATCAAAACAAAATCCAATTTATTCCAATTCAAATCCAACACAAATCTGGTGCAAATCCAATATAAATCCAAATTCCATCCAATCCAAAAGAAATTCAATTTTAATTCATTTCCAATCCAATTCCAATGCAAATCCAATTCAAATCTAATCCAAATCATGTTAAATAAATCGCAATATAATCCTATTCAAATCAAATCAAACACCAATCCGAACCCAATCAAAATTCTTTAAAATACAATCGAAATACAATCCATATACAATGCAATGAACCCTACATCCAAATCCATCGCAAATCCAAGCTGAATACTAAATAATTAAAATACAATCCAAGACTAGTTCAAATCCAATCAAATTCTCATCCGATCAAAATCTAATTCTAATCAAATTCAATATGAATTCAATTTACTACAAACGCAATCCAAATCGAATCCAAATATCATCAAAATCTAATCCAAATCCAATCGAGATCCAATCTATACTAATCCAAATCGAATCCAAATGCAATCCAAATCCAATGCAAATTTAATTCAAATCCGATTCACATCCAATCCAATTTTAATTTGAATCCAATCCAAATCCAATTCAATTGAAAACAAATTTATTTTAATTCAAATCCAATCCAATTCCAAGGCAAATCCCATTTCATATCATTGGCAATCAAATCTAAAGCCAATTCAAATCTAGTCCAAATCTAATTAAAAGAAAACATATCCAAATCTAATCAAATTCCAATCTGAACCTAATCTAAACCCAATCAATTTTTTTTTAATGCAATAGAAATACAATCAAAAAGCAACCCAAGGAATCCTGAATTCAAATCAAACACAAATCCAAACTAAATACGAACAAAATTCAATTGAAATGCAATTCAAGTCTAGTTTAAATCCAATCAATTTCACATCCGATCAAAGTCTAATTCAAATCAAATCCAATCTAAATTCAATCTACTACAAACTCAACTCAAATCCAATCCAATTTCATTGTAAATCTAATTCAAATCCAATTTAAATACAATCCTAATCCAATCCTAATCCAATATAAATCCAATCCAGATCTAAATCAAGTTCAATTAGAAAAATCGGAATCCAAACCAATTCAAATGAAATCAAAATCACATCCAATAAAAGTCTAGTTCAAATCGAATTCAATCAAAATTCAATTTATTGCAAACTCAATCCAAATCAAATCTAAACCCAATCAAAATCTAGTCCAAATCCAATACAAATGCAACCCACATGCAATCCAAATCCTATCCAAATTTAAGTAAAATCCAAAATCCAAACATAATTGAAATCCGATTAACATCCAATTCAAATCCAATTTAAATCCAATTCAATTCCTTCTTCTCCTGGAATGGAACTAAATTCCAACTGAAACTTGGCTTTTCAACTGAGTGTTCTATTAGAATTTCCTTAGTTATTAATTGAAAGCTTTTCTATGCCCACCAATTATGTGTTTCTAGTGTGGCATTATAATGGATACACTATACCTAGGGAGCCGAGAATGTTTCCAACCCGAAAATATTCAAGACGGGACCGAGGATTGAACTCGCCATCTCCGGTGTGACTGGTGACCCCAATCAAAATCCAATCCAAATCTATTCCAAATTCAATTTAAAAAATCGAAATCCAATCTAATTCTAATTCAATCCTAGACCAACACTAAAGCAATCCAAAACCAATTCAAATCCGATAGAAATCCAATCCAATTCTAATCCAAATCAATTCCAAACATAGGGCAAATTCAATCGTGAACCCAATCTAATTTCATTTCAAACCAATCCACAAAAAATCTATTCAAATCCAAATCTGTTCTAATCTGATCCAATCCGAAGCCAATCTAAATCCACAAAATCCAATTCAAATTCAATCTAAAATCAATTCCAAATCCAATCTATTCCCAATCATATTCAAATGCAATCTAGTCCAAATAAAATCCAAATCGAATCTAATTTTAATTCAATACCTATACAAATCTCATCATAAATCCAATCACAATCTTATCCAAACACTATCTAAACCCAGTCCAAATCTAATCTTAATCTAATGATAATCTAATACTATTTTAATATGACTCAAATTCAAGTTCAATCCAGACTTAATTCATACCAAATTGTTTTAGATATTCAATCCAAAATAAATTAGAAACCAATTCCAGTCCAGTAAGAAAATCTATTAATCTAAAATCCAGTCGATATTGAGTCAGAATTCAATAGAATATTTTTCAATTTAAAACCAATTAAACATATTGTTTGCTCTAATCTAATCAAAAGAAATTCAATTCCTATCCAAAAAAGTTTGAAATTCTCTTGATTCCATATCAAATTAAAATTATCCTAAATGTTATCCCAATCTTACTAATCCCAGATTAAATCCAATATAATTCTTATCCTGTTCAATTCAAATCTATTCGATATTCCGATTAAAACATTCAATTTGCATTATATTACAATTCATTAAGACATCCAATCTGAGTCAAATGCAAATTCTAATCGAAAACAAATTCAAAATCCAGCAGAGTCCAATCTAAATCTCATTATAACCCAATTCAAATCTAAACCAGACCAGACAAAATTCGTTCTAAAATAATCTATTTATGCTTCCATAGAAAATTGAATTCAAATCCAGTCTCAATCGCATCTAAATTCAGTTCGACATCGACATCGACATCGACACTTATTCCAATCAATTTCCAAATATATTAAATCTAATTCAATTTAATTCATTATGATCAATTCAACGTATGTGTGTCATATTTGTTTTACATAAAAAATCAATTCGAAGTCAATTCAGCTTGATCAGATCCATATCTGAATTTATCCAAATCACTCAATATTTTGCACGATATAACCAGTTTCGTTACTGCATCTCGAAATTAAAAAACAAGAAATAAACAAATATAATCTATAATCAATTTCCCAATTTAACGTCATATTTAAATCAATACAAATTCATACCCAATTTTCAGTCCTTTGTCAATCCAAATCGAGCATCCAGTGCTAATCGAATTTATCAAATCTATTCCGAATCCAATTCATATTTAATCCGAAATTTCAAAAAAACTATCTAAATAATCTAAATAAAACAAATCCAAATAAAATTCAATCAGCAAACACAAACTATTATTTCATTTCCGAATTGCCATACAAAATTACCAGTTTTGTATGAAACTCGAAAAAAGTTGGGAATCTAAATCAAAGCGTACTCGAAATATTAGCAATGAACAAATTAATTCGTATTGAGTTTTAGTCAAAATTCATTTTGGATTAGCATTGGATCCTACTCTATCACGCATACGTTAATTATTTTTCCACAGGTACCCACTCGTCCTGTTTTTTTTTTAATTTCGTGTCGGAACCCAATCGTCTGAAGAAAATATATATTGTTTTTCATTTTCCTTTTTTTACGCCAGGAACCCACTCGTCCTGCGTCTTTCGTGCCGGTACCCACACGTCCGCACGTTTTTTTTTAATTTTTCATCTTTTTCTATATTGTTTTCTTTTTGGCATGCAGGAACCCACCCGTCCTGCATGCAAATCAAACTATAATAATATTGCTTGTTAGAATCAATAATTCTTTACGGAAATAGTCACAAACCAACCTACCGACTTCGCCATGTCGTATCCAACACTTCTCTCGCAGCCGAAACACTCCACAAAATAACCTACAACGCGGAACGTGTCTTCACGTTTAAGATTCCCGGGATCGCCGTCTATCCGCGAGAAAATTCGTCAATAGACTGAAGCCTGTTACATGCTTTCTCTCTTTCGTACACAAATCGTCTTGATGATGCTTATTCACATCGACTCTCTCAAGTTACACAAACCACTCATATCCATCGTCTCCTTGCTTCCTTTTTCCTTCTCCGTTTCGCAAACCAGAATCGTTCTTTTCTGGTACATACGAATAAATATAAACATCATCAAGCAAATCATCCAACGCGTCATCGTCTCCAAATGGTTATGTATTTACATTATGTAGAATATCAGCTTCGGAACATTATATGCACAGTGGTACAAGTAGTTATAAATTTTAAATCGAATTGAATTTTATATGAAATATAAAAGTCAATTATAATCGAAAACTCCCTTAGGTTCAAACCGGCTTATTAATCAATTTGATTTCTGGTATCTACTCACTACAAAACTGTGCACCATGGTCCACCGGAAATAAGGAGGAATGGTCCTCCGGAAATTTAGGGGGTTTGGTGTCAGGCCCTGCAAGCCAGCCTTTAAAAAAATCATAAGCAACGAACAATCAACAAGAGAGTACGGACCGGAACCATCGGCGAAGACCACTGCGACGAAAAGGGACTAGCGATTGGAAACTCGGTTCGTGGAACTGCAAATCTCTCAACTTCATCGGGAGCACACGCATACTCGCCGATGTGCTCAAGGACCGTGGATTCGGCATCGTAGCGCTGCAGGAGGTTTGTTGGAAGGGATCAATGGTGCGAACGTTTAGAGGTAATCATACCATCTACCAGAGCTGCGGCAACACACACGAGCTGGGAACAGCTTTCATAGTGATGGGCGATATGCAAAGGCGCGTGATCGGGTGGTGGCCGATCAATGAAAGAATGTGCAGGTTGAGGATCAAAGGCCGGTTCTTCAACTTCAGCATAATCAACGTCCATAGCCCACACTCCGGAAGCACTGATGATGATAAGGACGCATTCTACGCGCAGCTGGAACGTGAGTACGACAGCTGCCCAAGCCACGACGTCAAAATCATCATAGGAGATTTGAACGCTCAGGTTGGCCAAGAGGAGGAGTTTAGACCGACTATTGGAAAGTTCAGCGCTCACCGGCTGACGAACGAAAACGGCCTACGACTAATTGATTTCGCCGCCTCCAAGAATATGGCCATTCGTAGCACCTACTTCCAACACAGCCTCCCGTATCGGTACACCTGGAGATCACCACTGCAGACAGAATCACAAATCGACCACGTTCTGATTGATGGACGGCACTTCTCCGACATTATCGACGTCAGGACATATCGTGGCGCTAACATCGACTCGGACCACTATCTGGTGATGGTTAAACTGCGCCCAAAACTATCCGTCATCAACAATGTTCGGTACCGACGACCGCCGCGGTACGACCTAGAGCGACTGAAGCAACCTGATGTCGCCACTGCATACGCGCAGTATCTCGAGGCAGCGTTGCCGGAAGAGGGTGAGCTCGATGGGGCCCCTCTTGAGGACTGCTGGAGTACAGTTAAAGCAGCCATTAACGACGCAGCGGAGAACAACGTTGGGTATATGGGTCGAAGTCGACGGAACGATTGGTTCGACGAAGAGTGCAGATAGATTCTGGAGGAGAAGGACGCAGCGCGGGCGGTCGCGCTGCAGCAAGGTACCCGGCAGAACGTGGAACGTTATAGACGGAAGCGGAGACAGCAGACCCGCCTTTTTCAGGAGAAGAAACGCCGCCTGGAAGAAGCGGAGTGTGAGGAGATGGAACAGCTGTGCCGTTCTCAAGATACACGCAAGTTCTATCAGAAGCTCAACGCATCCCGCAAAGGCTTCGTGCCGCGAGCCGAAATGTGTCGGGATAAGGATGGGAGCATCTTGACGGACGAACGTGTGGTGATCGAAAGGTGGAAGCAGCACTACGAGGAACATCTGAATGGCGCTGAGAGTACAGGCAGTGAAAGTCAAGGCAGCGGAGGAGATGACTACGTCAGTTCAGCGGACGATGGAAGCCAACCAGCCCCCACCTTGAGGGAAGTTAAGGATGCCATTCAACAGCTAAAGACCAATAAAGCAGCTGGTAAGGATGGTATCGGAGCTGAGCTCATCAAGATGGGCCCGGAAAAGCTGGCCACTTGCCTGCACATACTGATAGTCAGAATCTGGGAAACCGAACAGCTACCGGAGGAGTGGAAGGAAGGGGTTATATGCCCCATCTACAAGAAAGGCGACAAACTGGAGTGTGAGAACTTTCGAGCGATCACCATCCTTAATGCCGCCTACAAAGTGATATCCCAGATCATCTTCCGTCGTCTGTCACCATTAGTGAAGGAGTTCGTGGGAAGATATCAAGCCGGTTTCGTTGACGGCCGCTCGACAACGGACCAGATCTTTACTGTACGGCAAATCCTTCAAAAATGCCGTGAATACCAGGTCCCAACGCACCATCTGTTCGTTGATTTCAAGGCGGCATACGACAGTATAGACCGCGTAGAGCTATGGAAAATTATGGACGAGAACAGCTTCCTGCGAAGCTTACCAGACTGATCAAAGCAACGGTGGATGGTGTGCAAAACTGTGTGAAGATTTCGGGCGAACACTCCAGTTCGTTCGAATCGCGCCGGGGACTAAGACAAGGTGATGGACTTTCGTGCCTGTTGTTCAACATTGCGCTAGAAGGTGTCATGCGGAGAGCCGGGTGTAACAGCCGGGGTACGATTTTCAACAGATCCAGTCAATTTATTTGCTTCGCGGATGACATGGACATTGTCGGCCGAACATTTGCAAAGGTGGCAGAACTGTACACCCGCCTGAAACGTGAAGCAACAAAAGTTGGACTGGTGGTGAATGCGTCAAAGACAAAGTACATGCTTGTGGGCGGAACCGAGCGCGACAGGGCCCGCCTGGGAAGCAGTGTTACGATAGACGGGGATACCTTCGAGGTGGTCGAGGAATTCGTTTACCTCGGATCCTTGCTAACGGCTGACAACAACGTTAGTCGTGAAATACGAAGGCGCATCATCTGTGGAAGTCGGGCCTACTACGGGCTCCAGAAGAAACTGCGGTCGAAAAAGATTCGCCACCGCACCAAATGTGTCATGTACAAGACGTTAATAAGACCGGTAGTCCTCTACGGACATGAAACATGGACAATGCTCGAGGAGGACTTGCAAGCACTCGGAGTATTCGAGAGACGGGTGCTTAGGACCATCTTTGGCGGTGTGCAAGAAGACGGTGTGTGGCGGCGAAGAATGAACCATGAGCTCGCCCAACTCTACGGCGAACCCAGTATCCAGAAGGTAGCTAAAGCCAGAAGGGTACGATGGGCAGGACATGTTGCAAGAATGCCGGACAGCAACCCTGCAAAGATGGTGTTCGCTTCCGATCCGGCAGGTACGAGACGGCGTGGAGCGCAGCGAGCGAGATGGGCAGACCAGGTGCAGAACGACTTGGCGAGCGTGGGGCGTATCCGAGGATGGAGAGATGCGGCCTCGAACCGTGCATTGTGGCGTCAAATTGTTGATTCAGTGTTATCTGTTTAGATGTTAACTAAATAAATGAATGTAGTGTGATGGGTCTTCAGAATCTACGTCAGCACCCAATGTTTCTGAAAGTGAAGATAATTGTCATTTGGTTAGGTAAATCGTTTATGAAAAGATGATTGTTTATAAATGTTTATGCGATATTATTTAAAATATATGAAACTCCATGGTAATTTGAGAAAATGTATGGGAATATTAAGAATAAGTGCATAAAAAAACATTGAAATTTATGAAAATCAAAGGAGAGCAAATTGATCCTTGGTGTGAAACAAACTTCACCAGCAACACTTGTTTCAGCTGAAAATAAAATATAAATATTTAGATTGGGATTACATTATTTGAAAAATAGTTCCCTGACCGAAGGACCTCAGCTTCAAGAAATCAGCGTCACTAGATCACCGTGTGTCAAAAATTATAAAAATACAAATGGTAAAAATTATTAAAATAAATATGTTTCTTCTATTATATTGGAAATGTTACCTTTCCTTTGTATCTTGTCAGCTCCTCCAGTTTTTCTAAAGTTTGATTATCGAACGTATTAAAATTTTGTCAGATAATAACGTCTTAGGCAAATGATGCCCTCTCGATCTTCCCGTATTTTTTAGTAAATTTTTAATAAATATTTTAATGAAAATGTGGAAAAATAGATATTAGAAAATGTGACAATATGAAAATATAAAAAAAAAAAATATGAACATTTGAAAATATAAATAATAATGAATATGATAATAAATAAAAATATCAAAATATGACAATATATCCATATTGTCATATTTTGATACTCCTATTTACTATCATATTCATGAAAATATAAATCATGAATATATGGAAATATGTTATATAACTGAAATATGAAATATAAGAAGTAAACATTAAACAAGCAAAATTATGAGAATATATCACATGAAAGCATAAGAAAAAATATAAATAAATGAAAACATAAACATATAAAAATATGAACGCACGAAGAAACGAAAACATGAAAACAAGATAAAATGGAAATATAAAAATTTGAACATAGGAAGACATGAATAAATGATAAAATGAGATCGTGATATTATGAATACATTTTTGAAAAATATTTAAATACAAATATGAAAATATATAAGTCAAAAATATAGTTCCTTATCAGTAGTGTATGGCAGCATAAAAATACAACATAATGAAATTATGAAAGCATAAAAATAAAAAAATATATGATAAAAAAATAGCAAAATTTGAAAATATGGGAGTATAAAAATATGACATTATGAAATTAATTAAATATAGAACATATAAATATGGAAAAGTGAGAAAATAAATATACGAAAATAAGAAATTATTCAAATTCCAAATTCATCAAAAAATGAAAGTGGAGTAAAACTCATGTTTCTTCTGAAATTACTGTCCAGATTGCTATCAGAAATCAAGGTAGGTGTAGTCCTTGATTTCAATCTAAGACAGAAATTACAAAAGCGTGAGGATTATTTCTCCGTACTACGCCCATCTGTACCGCAACTAGGGGAGGGAAAGGAAATGTTGATGTGATACTTAAAGAGAGGCTCTTTCCTCAGCGACACCCTCATAAGTACCACGGAGTTGGATATTGGGAAGGTATTCGTTGGGTCAGGATTTGCCTGTAGCTGGCAATGTGACCGTGGTAGATCTTACCCCGTAACACATCACGTAAAGGTGTCTACCCAGCGTTACGGGTAAGAGTTGCAGTAACCTACACGGAAGAAATAAACTACCCAATAGTGAGTTTAATTCACCCAACCTCGAACATCCGTACGGGAAGCCAAAATTGAGTAAGTAGGGTCGAAGTAGTTTGCCTTTACTCCCATGTTAAAAAAGTACCCAACGGAAAATTTATTTACCCAAATGTAAATTTAATTCACTCAATTTCGACCTCACGTAATAAAACTCAAAGTTAGCTTCCCGTATTGAACTGGCGTCGTTGGATTGTTTGGCTCTTTTGTTTTTGACAACAAAAGAAAGAGTGGATGAAAGAGAAGAGAAAAAATAACTCAAAAGTAAGTTTAAAAATACTCAATTTTGGGTACTTTTTTTCTTCCGTGTATGTGAAACATGTGTGCTGCTAGGGGAAATTCTTACAGGTATTTTTTTGGGAGTTTCTTCAGGTACTTCTCCAGGAATTCCTTCAGGAATTTCTCCGGGAGATTTTCCGCGGAAGTGTACTAGAATTCCTTCCGGACTTCACTCGGAATTTACTCGGATAGCTGCCAAGAGTTCTTCCAGAAATTTCTTCGGAACAATCCGCAAGGATTTTCTGCAGCAATTCATCTGGGAATACTTTCAGGATTTCATCTGGGAATTTCTGCATTAATTCCTCCTGGTATTTTTCTGGGAATTCCATCAGATATTTTTTTCGGAAATTCCTTTAGGAACTTCTCTAAGAATTATTTCAGGACTTTCATGTGGGAATTCCTCCGGAAGTGCTTGTGGGGGTTCCTCCGGGAGTTCTTCCAGGAGTTTTTCCAAGAAATTCTCCGGTAATACCTTCAGGAACTTCACAGGGAATTCCTGGACTATATTTGGCAGGAATTTCACGGGAAATGGGATTTCGGAAGTTCCTTCAGAAATATTTTTCTCTTTCTCTAGGGTATTACACAGGATGTTCCTCTGAAGTTCCACCAGTAGTTCCTTCGGGATTTCAATCAGGCTTTCTTCCAGGAATTTATTAAGCCTTTTTTTGGGCATTTATCAACAAATTCCTCCAGAAGTTCCTCGGAGAATTTCTCTGGGAGTTCTTATGGGAATTCCTACGGGAGGTTCATTTAGGAATTCTTCCAGGAGTTCCTCCTGGAATTCTTACGGAAGTTCATCCTAGAATTCTTATGAGCGTTCCTCCAGGATTTCCTTCGGAAATTCTGTTGAGCGCACCAACAGTGGAAACAACGAAACAGTGGACCGAGAAAATAAACTGGGCTTTCCGGAGCGGAGAATAAATAAACCGGTCGCTTGGACTTCACTCGAACGAATACAATTTATTCAACAACATAAATAAAAATATAAACAATAATATTCGACAACACAACCACAGTGTGTTCGTCTGGCCTGAGCATAAAAGTTGTCTTGATTACGAGGGGTGACGGTTGCACACTAAATCTATTTCCAACACCCCTCCTCAAGCCGACAACCTGAGTATCACAGTAACAAATATCACAGATCCTAACAATGCTAGTCCAACTTTCGACAACTTGATCTTCAAGTTAAACAAAATAAATTTCAGAATACTTTTCTTTCTAGCTCTTCCTTAATATTAATTCCCTTCTTAAAACTTACTCTTCTTCATTTGAGTCTTTCTTTTGCATCTGCACTAGTCATAATCAAACAGGCCCCTCCTAGTCCCCAGGCCCCTCCTAGCCGTAAGCACCATCGATACATACTGGTATTCCTCCTTCATGGGTTCTCCTTCGGCACTATCTATTCTTCTGTAATATTCGATTCAGTATTCTGCCAGTAATTTTTCGCCATTCGCTACTAACACTTCCACTGGCCGTTCCAGGCGCCGCATCGTTTTACTCGAACTTCACTCGAACGAATACAATTTATTCAACAACATAAATAAAAATATAAACAATAATATTCGACAACACAACCACAGTGTGTTCGTCTGGCCTGAGCATAAAAGTTGTCTTGATTACGAGGGGTGACGGTTGCACACTAAATCTATTTCCAACAAATTCTTCCTGTAGTTCTTCAATAAATTCCTCCAGAAGTTCCACCGGCAGTTCCTCCGAGAATTCCTCTGATTATTGTAGAATCGCGTCGTTTCGGATATCCAACTAAACACGTCTAGTCGCGTTGGTAGATCAAAAGACAATCTTCTTTATTCATTAGGGACATATGTATCTCGGCACCCATGTAAGGATGTCAAAGTGTATCTCTACTCAGGTATATTATTATTTATACAAAACAAATGTAATAGAAATGGTGGGACCGATACTACATCTCTCCCTTCCTCAAAATTGATTGATTGTGCCAATCTTATAATCCTTAAAGTACAATGGTTGCCTAACTTCTCTTTTAGCTCGAGACGTTACCCCTGAGGTTACTCCCTCATCTAGTCTGGTTTTCGAGAGATCTCTATACCTGATGTTTTCTGTGACAGCTTCATTTTCATTTGTTGATGTTAGGTTCGGATTGATTTGTGTTGGTTCTTCGACGCCCTCTGTAACATCTGCTTCATCAATATTGTTATCGGAATCCATTGTACCTGAAAAAAGCTTTTTTAAGTGAGAAACATTACGATGAATTATCTTCCCACTTTCCTTCGACTTCAACTTAATATCTGGACCGTTTCTGTCCACAACGGTGTACTCTTCAGGGTCATACATCGTTGAGAGCTTGTTTTCTTTTGTATCCGTTTTGTGACTACTACATCACCTTGACTTATCTCAGATGGTTTTGCACTGCGTCGATAGTCCGCATACTCTGCACCTCTTATCTTCTTCAGATGATCCCGATCCCGAATCTCCTCCAGGATGTTTGATCCTCTTATCAACAAGCCAGGCAGCTTATCTTTCATTCTCCTTCCGAACAGCAATACTGATGGTGCTACGCCAGTAGTAGAGTGCGGAGTTGAATTATGCATAAGTATGAAAGTCCTAAGATCCCATTGCCAATCCGAGTTATTAGTTTGACTCTGAGAGAGAGAAGACAGCTCGCTTTATTTACGTTCATCCTAATGTCACCGCGATCCAGTCACTGCGAACCGAAAAAGTAAACACTGCGATGGAACTTCAAATGGTCGTAACCAAAATTATGTATTTGTCAATTTATGTTCGCAACTTTTCTTATATCTGTTACAGTGAATTGAACCCGTAATTATCCATGTGAATGATCCCGTATTATGAGATATAGGTTTTGTTCTACGTTAGGAAGTTCATAATCATTAAAATCAGCTAATTCGAACAAGTTTTTATTGGAGTGAAAAATGTTGCTTCCGACGTTATGAAATGTTACTTTGATGTCACGGTTTCCACACAAATAAATAAGAAGAAGACATAGTAAATAAACGATCTGTCAGTGAGCTGGCTTCTCTCTCTCAGGTTTGAATGATTTTCAATCGTTTAACAATGCATCGGTTGATCCTCTCCACCTCACCATTAGCCTGAGGCCAATAAGGCGTTGTTCTTCTATGTTGAATGCCGAACTGTTGACAAAAATTCTGGAGTTCACTGCTAACGAATTGGGGACCGTTATCAGTTTTCATAGACTCGGGCATTCCGAAACGGCAAAATGTCTCATGCAGTGCCTTCACTGTCAATTGTGCTGTAATTTGCTTCATAATGATGACCTCTGTGAAACGACTGAAATAGTCAATAATCACCAAGAGGTTATGACCGGACGGAAGTGGCCCAACGAAATCGACGGCAAGATCAGCCCAAGCATTTTCTGGCAATTTGGTCCTGTTCAACGGCTCCGGAGGGTTTGGTGTTGATACTAATGTACAATTCTTACATTTTTTTACGAATGCCCCAACTTTCTTATCCATCTGTGGCCACCATACCTTCTGACGGAGTCTTCTCTTCATGACAACCATTCCAGTGTGGGATTCGTGAGCAATTTCCAATATTCGAGATCTTAGTGATTCCGGAATGACTAGCCTATCTCCTCTTAGCAGTAAGTTTTGAACACGACACAACTCTGAGCTGAAAGGTTTAAATTCCTTAGACATTTCATTCCAAATCCCTGTTTCTAAACTTTGTTGAACGGCTTGTAGATTTGGATCTTTTTCGGTCTCTGTCTGGACTTCTTCAACTGATACGGCACAAGGAAATCCACATAAGGTCAACTGCAGTATACAATCTTCATCCGAAGGTCTGTAAGCCACCGGGTTAGTCACAGACAATCGGGAAAGCGCATCGGCTAAATTGTTCGTTCCTGGTTCGTATACCACTTCAAAGTTGTATGTCTGTAGACGCAATACCCAGCGTTCTATTCTGGCACAGGGCTTGGATCGCTCTTTGAATAGAAATATTAGTGGTTTGCAATCAGTTATCAGTTTAAATTTTTTTCCTAGTAAGTATAACTGAAACCTATCGACGGCCCAGACCAGCGACAACGCTTCCCTCTCAGTTTGAAAATACCTTCTTTCAATCTCTGTTAAAGACTTGCTTGCAAACGATATGATCCTCCGCTTTCCTTCTGCGTCCTGCTGGAGCAAAACAGCACCTAGCCCACTGGGACTTGCATCGGCTATTACAATACATAGGTCCTTGGGCTCATAATAACCGAGAAAATTCGATCCACTTACGGCCATCTTGATTTCCTCAAAAGCATGAGTATGTTTTAATTGCCAATCAAATTTTTCTCCAGTACGAAGCAAGTTTCGAAGAGGTTCTGTTGTATTTGCCAATGATGGTAGAAATCTGCCAACATATGTGATCAACCCGAGGTAGCTGCGCAGCTCTGATACGTTTCGTGGGAGGCGAAATGACTTTACCCAAGCAACCAGAAGTTCGGATAAGAAGGGCTATTTTGGCTTAATCAGCTCTCATTTTAAGTAATTTTTTGTATGTAACGGAACTTTAAGTGAACTTTAAAGTTTCGTTAAGGATGCTTGGAACTTGATGTGAACCATAGTGAACCAATTAGTTCGGTTAAGAGTAAATTTAAGTAAAATCTGAACTTCTGGTTGCTTGGGTATGGCCGAGATCTTACTTTCTGTTGGCCGGATACCTGAACTGGACAACTCGTGACCCAAAAATTCAAGTATGGGAACACCATAAACACATTTCTCCTTATTCAGTAGAATTCCATATTCTTGGAGACGGGCTAAGAGTGCCTTCAATCTACGATTATGTTCTTCAGGAGTCCGCCCCCAAATCATTATGTCATCCAAGTAGACGACCACGCCATCTAACCCAGCAATCACTGACTCCATCACCTTTTGAAACAATTCCGGAGCGCAGCTTATTCCGAACATCAGCCTTTTATATCTGAATAATCCCTGTTTTGTTATAAAGGTTGTGATGTCTCTTGAGCGTTCGGAAATTTCCACTTGATGAGCTTCCTTTATATCCAGCTTCGAAAATAGAACCGCACCGTTTATTCCCCCGAATAGTTCCTCGATTATTGGCAATGGGTGTGTCTCCCTAATAACAGCTTGATTAGCTCTGCGCATGTCGATACACAGACGAATGTCACCATTGTCCTTTACCACTGGTACAATTGGGGAAACCCATGCCGATGGTTGCTGTACTCTCTCTATAATGTCCTGATGCATCAAATATTGAAGTTTCTCTCCAATTTTGTCCTCCAATGCAAATGGAGCCCGGCGATACGGTTGTTGTACTGGCCTAACATCTGCGTTGATCGGGATCTCCACGATGACTCCTTTAATCTTCGGAAAAGCGGCCGAAGTTTCTTGGACCGACCCCACATTATACCCGATCTTCAGCACCTTTAGCATCTTTGCTGTTTCATCCCCCAGAAGGCTTTGCATTCCGTGACTTGCTATGTAAAATGTCGCTTCAACCTTATTGCCAGCAGCCTCGATTTCAGCTACAAACATTCCTAGCATTCCAATAGGGTTTGAAGAACCATAAGCCTTAAAAGACCGATCGACTTTCGGGTTGAATTCCGCTTTTGCTCCGCATCGCTGTAACATTTGCCATGTTTTGAGGTCGATAATATTTGCTGCGGCACCAGAATCAATCGTCATGACAGTCTCAATGCCTCCAACTTTGAATCGGAATACATTTCCACCCATTACGAAACAGATATCTTGTTCCTTTTCCGTGCGAGCTTCCTGATTTCCGTACATTTTCTGATTTTCCTCGTTTTCCATAACTGTCTTGATGCGCTTAGAAGGTGGAGTATCCTGAGCGGAATCATCGCTTGACCTTTTTGTGCACCATTTTGCAAAATGACCGACAGCTCTGCATTTCAAGCATTGCGCTTCCCGAGCAATGCAGGAAGGACTGTTTTTAAGATGGCCACGTCGCCCACAACCAAAACAAATTCTACTGTCGTTGTTTGGTTGACGTCCTCCAGCTGATGTTACGCTGAACTGACTCCCCGGAGCCGACCAATTTCTTTTGGCTTCGAACCTGAATCGCGATTGGTTTTGAAAATTTTGCCTACGAAGATTCGCTTGTGGCTGATGATAGCGGTTGTTCGAGAAGAGGTTCTTCGATGGATGAGCGATATGTTGATGAACCTTGTTCACGACGGCTGCGGATTTTTCTTCGATATCTCTTTGCACCATTTCCTTACACTGATGCTCGACATCCTCGATAGTTTTTCCAATAGCCACTACTTCTTCAAGCGTTCTATCCTTCTCCAGAATTTTCTTGCGAAGAGCCGACGATAGGCATTTCTGATCAATAATCTGATCAATAATCATGCTCTCCATTACTGAGCCACCTTCTTGATCAAAATCGCACCGACTAGCCTGAACGCGTAATCTCATCACAAAATCTCCAAAACGTTCTCCTTGAAGTTGTGAAATTTGCCGGAATACGTGTCTTTCATACGTTCGGCGTCTGCATGGTTGGAAATGAGAGTCAAGTTGTTGGCTGGCTACATCATAGAAGGGCGGATCCGGGGTAACGTGCGGAACATCATGAACCCCGGGCAAGTTATCAAAAATGTCCTGCAAGTCCGGTCCCCCAAGATGCAGCAGCTGGTTCCTCTTCTCACACTGGCCAGTAATCCCACTTGCTGCCAAGTAGTACTCTAGACTGCGCTTCCACTTCCTCCACTCCGTTGCTAGCTGAGATTGGTCTACTTTTGTATCAAATGGTTTGACCGGTCTGAAAGTCTCCATCGCCTGAGATTTTTTTTTAAATATTAGTTTAATCGTTAAGTTTATCGTTTTATCTTTGTTTTCGATGGTGCATTGACAGTTTATAACAAAAAAAAGCAATTGAAGACTATTGAAGCGACAACGCCTGAAAATACGAAAACAATCTAGCATCACCTTCTCGATTCTTTTCTCATGCATGAAAAATGCAAACAATGTCGGAAAGGGATTACCGTTGAGGAAATAACATGGGGACGCCATATCTTATTCATGTATTGCTAGTTCATAAGGTATTGTGTTGCAAAATAGAAGTCTCACTAATACACATGGTATAAAAAAAATATTTTGATTTATTGGTTTTAGTAAACTCTCTGTTTCTGTTGCTTTTCGACTCTCCTCCAATTTATGTCAATGCAATCCACTCATACAGTTACATTGGAAGCCATGTGGTGTGAGTCTTTCAATGTTATATACGAATTCATCAATCCCTCAATCCAATTTCCTTCTTTCCAAATTTTTTTCAACTGAGAATCCGGCTCTCGGCCCCTGACTCAGGATGCACAAGTTCATTTTAAAATTATATATTTTTTTTAATATGGGCCAATTTCACCCCAGATTATTTCTCAATAATATGCCATTGTCATTTACTAAGAGAATCCGGCTCTCGGCCCATGACTCAGAATTTAAATTTCCTTTCCACTCATTTTATATTTCGTTTTCATACTCTTCGATCCTTAAGCATTTGTTATAGTTTTCGAAAAATTCAACAACAATAACATAAAACCGTAGTAGTAAAGCATTATAATTTGCGAGAATTGAAACTTTATATAACAAACTCTTAGCGTGGGTGAATCCGGAGCTCGGCCCATTTCACCACTTACTTTCTCTCTCCCTCTTTTCATCTTTATTGTTAATCAGAGAATCCAGCTCTCAGCTCTTGACTCGTGAAACATAAGTTTGTGATTTCAAATAAATAAAAGTCCAAGTGATTATAAAGTTTTGACTCACCGTATGATGATTCCAAGCCATTCGCTTACTTACGATCCATTGCTATCAGAAAAAGAAGAATTCGTCCAATTCGTTTTTCCATCGTTTGGAGCTCACTTCCCCACAAAAGCATCTTGGAAATGTGGTGAACGTATGTGTGTTGTTTCTGTGGTAGTCATCAATTACACAATTTCACCTTTTACAAACCCACACAGACACAAAGATCATTCCATACTCCTTTGCACTACTATGTATGTACCGTGTCAGTACCACTACTGTTTAAATTTCTTAAAACAAACTGTTGCATACAGTATTCATCTCACCAATATTGGGACTCTTCGCATCTTGATGTATCAACTATTACTGCTGACCACTACCACTACTATTCATATTCTCGCTCCATAGTACATTGGCGACCATTTTGTATTATGTCGAGTTTCCGCACCACAAAATTTTTATTTTATTTTATTATTTTTCAGATTCCGCATTGGCACTTTTTCTTACCGTATTCATTTTATTGCCCTACCCCATAATTAACTTGCCACCAATTTTCTGTTTGCCGTTCCAGTTCAGCGACTCTTCAAAATTAGGAACGCCATTTTGTTTCAAACTCAGATCACATTTGCAATTCCCCCAAGATTTTTGTTATTTCACTTGCTTATTGAAGCATCTACTGATCCAATTCAATTAGATCTATAATTATAACCTCGATAATAATACAACTTGCTCACACGCACAATTTCCCCAATTCAATGCACTATCGAAAACATTTTATTTCTACTTACTCCAAATCTACAATCAAAATCGCTTCCACCTTCACAAATTTACAAATTGATTCCAAATCACTTCTGTAACCGTTGGTTCCAATTAATACTTGCCAGCTCCTCCGCAAGTTACATTTTATTGACATCAAGCCCACCGTGTTTTTCTCTCACCTACAAGGAACTCACGCTGAGAAAGGTGTGAGCACCGCATGTCAAAACACCATTTATGCTGCATGGGTAGTGTTTAATTGCAGCGGTTTGAGCACGAGCAAAACATTAAAAGCTCCCGAGGTTCTTTCATCTGCCCACAGGTGAAATAGGATGGAAGGGTTGCCAAATAGAAGACACTGTCATGTGCTCGTAGATTTTCGTGTCCTGACGTACCAAATTCGCCTTTATAATCTCAGTGAATATCTCAAGGAGATTAGTCGTTTCGAAACGCTGGTCGGAATCGCAGTGCGCGTCGGAAAGTAAGATTTTTAGATTTTTCAATTTGTAAGTTAAAACTAATTGTGAATTTGTAGGAATCTAAAGTTAAGTGTTGTTCTCTATAGAATTGGGTTGTTTAGCTCAGAAAAATATCGAGTTTTTTGCAGTTTAATATAAAGAGCATGCTTTTCTGATCTCCGACATATTTTTATTTTGTTTGTAAACCTTTTATTTAAATTTTTATACAGCAAACAATAAGCCATTTCAATCGATAGAATGACACTAACATTCATAGAATGACAGTTGGCCCATGCAGCATAAGAACAAATTTTTAGTTCCATATAAATTTAAAATGCAAATTAAAAATAGTTCCGGGGCTCCAAAAATTCTGAAAAATTGGGGTTAGGCTCAGTTTTTTATGCAGATTCAGAATATGTAAAAACATATATACCCCTAAACAACCCAATTGTCGACACAAGTGAAAGCCTAGTGAGAATAAAAGGCTATTCAAAAGAAGTACCAGCAGTTGTACTCTAAAACCAAGAAAAAGGTAAAAAGTGTTGGAAAACATTATGGCATTGTAGTATTGTGCAAAATGGTGGCGTCACATGGTGCTAATCAGGGGTACAGGTCCGCATAGTGGGCCTTTTTCTTTTTGTATGCCCTTTGGCGGTGCTGGAAGTGGCATTCTCTATTCCGCAGAACAGTGGTGCATCGGTTTCCCGGAACAGGCACGGCCAGACGTATATAGAATCGGGGAGTTCGACTTTGCACGTGGACCAACAACGACTGAACAGCCGGAGTGCCACACCTTGGCCCGGCCACGACACCATCGCGGCAGTGAATCGTCCTACAACCCCGTCACCTCGTCGCCTTGCGCCGGATTGCCTCGAAAACCCTGCCAAAGTCCAACATCCGGCTTCCGGCTGAATACCATCGCCTCGCCGCAAAGCTCTCCGGCCGCCATTGCGAAGCATCACATCACGCAAAGCCCCGCACGCCATCGGCCCACCATCGAAACGACAGCGCCGGCTCTCGTCCGGCACGCCATCGTCCTTCATCGGCCATCGTAGCACCATCGAAACGATACCGCCGGTTCTCGTCCGGCACGCCATCGAACCGATGTCGCCGGCCGTCGTCCTGCCCGCCATCGTCATTCATCGTCGGTCATCATCGAACCTGTGACCCTTTTTCGGGTGCTCACTATAACACTCCACTGCCATGCCTCGAGGTGTCGATAGGTCCCTCGACTCCTACCTCAGCATGTGCAGTCCATACTCAGACTTCTGCTGCGCTTCGAGGTGACAATAGCGGCTACACGCTATGACACTCCTGCCTCAGCACAACCAGATCACTCACTCCCTGCCGAAGCAGCTCACGCGCTACCCTACCGAAGTAGGGACACTCCTCATGTCAATTGGCACTCCCTGGGCTTGTGCTTTTGAAACGGCACACAGTCGCTTTGATTCGCCACTGCTAAATCACACCACGCCCTAGGCGCAGACAGCTGGGGAGGGGTCGTCAAGCCGTTGGACACGCGACTTATGCGGCCGATCCATGATCCCACTGCGATAACGTCGACGGCCATAACATCTCACTAAGATGGAGAACGGGAATCGTTCCTGGGCCCATAACCTGTTGGGCAGATAAGGGAACCCCCTCACAAAGAATAACCACTAGAGTTCCCTCTCTACACCACGGCAGGCTACTGACTGATACTTCTGCCAGCAGCTGCAGTTCTCTTTATTCAGCAATAGGTATATACAATAAATCCATAACAATATTCCTTAATCTACCCAAGAGCAACTACAACCAACTGGCGCCCGCTTTCTATCCATCTTCGATCTACAGCGAAGCGTCGCACACTACCTGATATTCCAACACGCACTTTGGGGACCACTGCATTATACGAAAAAGCTGCTGTAGTTTTATCCTCGACTTAAGTTTAGCATCATTTTACACATCGGATTTGATAGCTATTGCAGGCATTAATCTATAAGATTTTTCAAGTCAACATTAGTCAAGGTCAATGGTTATCAGCCTGAAAATTAGATAAAAAGCGTAAGCGGGTTCTATTCAGTGTAAAACTGTCCTGTGCATTATATTGCTTTTGTTTCATTAGAATGTTGCAAATTAAACTAAGCAACAACAATAAACGAAATTAGGTGCCCCAATTACTCTCATTGCCTAATTTTGCGCACAAAGTGAAAGTCAAAATAAACACAAAATACATAAAATTTTACACTTTTCAATAGTAATGACGAATAAACATATTCAACAGAGCATAATGGATACAAATATTTCCAAAAAGTACTCAGATTTGTACAGTAAAATCATTTGTTTACTTGCACACCTGTTTCAAATCACTCAGAGGCTGAGTGAAATTGTATTGCCGTCTCTTTTTTTCCCGCTGAAATGTTACTCAATTTTCGTAAAAAGTGGAACTACTCAAAATTTGAGTAGTTTCACTTTTTACTAAAAATGAGTTAGATTTCCGTGAGAAAAAAAGAGACGGCAATACAATTTCACTCAGTTTCTGAGTGATTTGAAACGGGCATATGGCGTGGGTCATGTTCTTCGTCTCTGTGCTAAGCATAAGCAAATATGGCGGTCGATGGGAGGACCAAATTTAAATATTTTTTTTGTGTACTAAACCAAGTTTGTTTTTCAAATTCTTTCGTGAAAATCATTCAACAACAATTATATTTTGTAAACCTCCAGATTTTTCAATTTTGACTAGTACCTTAAAATTAAAAAAAATATTTAAATGATTTTATAATGCGCGGAGTTAGGGCGCGCGCGAAATTAGGGCACATCACGGTATCCAGAAAATGTAGCGAGCGATCACTTTCAACGTTTAAGGCACATGGACCCTTACTTACTTACTTGATACTTGATGGGCTACAGCTCTTCGATGAACCTACGCCGAATGGAGTATCCTTCTCCACTGGACTCGATCCTGGACCAATCGCTTCCAGTCGCCCTGAACATTGTGCGCCCTCAGGTCCTCTTCAACTGAAAAAAGCCATCGTGTACGCGCCCTTCCACGAAGCCTGCGGCCTCTTCCGGGTTCTCTACTAAATATTATCTTCGCTTGACGTTCTTCCGGCATACGAACAACGTGACCAGCCCATAGTAGTCTACCTGCCAGCCCATAGTAGTTTGTTGAATAAGCTTAATAATATCCAGCCCTTTATCCACCTGTTACAATTCGTGATTCATGCGGCGCCGCCAGATACCGTTCTCCTGTTTACCGCCGAGTATTGTCCGCAGCACCTTACGCTACATGGACCCACAAAAGCACAAATGGCTGCTCGGCAGCTCCCTATTTTCAGTGGCAGAGTCGATAAATGGCCATTATTCTATAGCAGCTTTGCCAATTCTACGGAAGTATGTGGTTTCACAGAAGTGAAAAATTTAGTGCGGCTTCAAGAATGTTTGAAAGAAACCGCTCTGGAATCAGTTAGAAGTCGTCTGTTACTTTCGAAGGCCGTTCCTCATGTAATCGAAATATTGCGCATGTTGTATGGTCTTCCAGTGCAACTGATCCATTCTTTGCTAAATAAGGTGATATATACCGCGATATAAAATACCGCGATTCGGTTGCGGAAACGTTATGCTGGAACGCAGGCTGCCTCATTCCAGGTACAAATGAAACTTGGTGGGAATAAAGATATGGTATTTCAAGGATACCTTTTTTTAGCAAGGGAAAACGGAAATCTGCAAACAGACATCTAAGGAGGTTAACTCAGGTAGTGTGGGGATGGAATCACCTGACTCACTAAAACCAAAACCCTTTCGCCAGTCCGTACCCCCGGGCCGCAATTAGGCAATACATCAGGGGAGGACTATTGAGAACATCGACTTCAAGGAGGGTAACCTCAACACCCGTCGATCACAAGCTATGATAGTCCTATCTGTATCATAAACTCGCGTAGGAGCACCCCCACAACAAACGCCACGCGTGAACCGCAATGTTTGGGCAACCCACCCGCGACGTTTTTGTTGTTGAGGTGTTTACTGCATTACAGCACGGATGAAAACGGAAACCCAAAATTTATGGTTTGATTCATTGCGTATCGTGTTCTCACGTGTGACGTAGACATACAAACGAAAGTTGTAACATTCATAACTGAACGATATCTCAAGCGATGGATGATGCTATGTATGAATCAGTAACCCTGCCTTAGACAAAGTCTTAGAGGGAAAATAGCGCATGAATTCCGCAATACAACACTTTTTGGAATTTCGCCTCTGGAATGAATTATTGGCTGAATAATAGATGATAATGAAATGATAAGTTCAATCTCTGATTGCATGCCAGTCTAGTTTGGTTCTCATTTCATAGAGCATAATGATCACAGAAAGGGAGCGTCCACAAATTACGTAACGCTTAGAGGGTGGAGGGGGGTTTGAGCGAAGTGTGACGATCCATGCAAAATTTTCAGATGTTTCATACAAAAAGTGTGACATAGGGGGTGTTGTGGAAAGCAATATTCCCTAACTACGCCACTGTGTACCAAGAAGGCGAACTAAAAAGAGAGTATATGAGAGAGTGAGTGTATCTGAAATGTAATATTCAGTTAACCGTGAACCGTCACCAATAAAGGACGCTTTGGTTTTTTGTACCGTATGCATTATCACTTTCTTTCATTCTTCCTATCACGTTACGCGAGTTTCCAAGTTAATCCCTTCGGTCGTGATCCGGTTCTTTGTGAAAGCCGGCGAGAAACTTGTCCGCTGTGTGTCTGTGGTTGCCCTGCTGTTGAATTCCACAGGTTATGTTGCCCAGTTTTGTGAAGGAAGATCGGGAGTGAAAGTTCTCGCGGCCATTGGATTATTGGCAGTACGACGCGCGTCCGTCGGCACGAAGGAAAAGTGGCAGAAAAATTATTTCTACTCGAGCGGTGATATACCGATACTCGGACAGTAGTGCTTTGTGGATTATTGTATGAAAATCGATCGTTTCCAGCCGGCGAGAGACTCGTTCGCGGCGTGGGTTTCATTCTTTGCACGATCGGAACAGCAGAAAGCGTCCCGTTACTTTGTGATTGTATTGGTGTCAGACTCACTGCTGCCGCTGCCGGTGGCTATCAGAACAAAATTTGTTACCGGGATAAGCAAGATCGGCGCGTATGCGGCTGGAAAAGTGGAAGTGCTGACAGTTTTTTCTACGAATAATTGAAAAATGTCTGAGAAATACTTAATGCCACGTCTTGGCAACGAGAATTACCAGACATGGAAATTGCGGATGACGATGATGCTGAAGCGAGAAGAGCTTTGGTGTACAGTCAGCGAACCAAAACCGCAGCCGGTGACATCCGCGTGGGAGACGCAAGATCAAAAGGCTCTTGCAACGATAGTGCTATTTCTGGAGGACAACCAGTTAAGCATAGTGAAAAATGCTGCGACTGCCAGTGAAGCGTGGAATTTGCTCCGTGATTACCATGAGAAGGCAACCACAACGTCGCGAGTGTCATTATTAAAGCAAGTGTGTTTATTTATTTATTTAACACCGTCTTCGAATAATTCGTACAGACTGTTGATCTTATATAAAAATACCTAATCTAATTCCTTAATTCTATTAACAAACATAGTTTTTGACATATTAAAATCAAACACATCAGCCACATCATTGAACGAACGTAAACAAGAATCGAATGGATTGTAAAAACCATAGTTAGTTCTGTGGTGTGGAAGGGTAAAAAACGGTGAATGGCGAAGTCGCCGCGAAGGAACGTTAATTGGGATCTGTTCTAGAAGTTCTGGACAGTCGATGATACCGTTGAGTAGGTCGAATATAAATATCCGTTGTTGATTTACCCGTCTGGTGCTAAGCGTCTGAAGATTAATCAACTGACATCTATCCTTGTAATGGGGAAGATTGGTGGGGTCCCTCCATGGAAGCTCCCGCAGTGCAAACCTTATAAACCTCCTCTGTACTCGTTCGATAGAAAGAATGTGTGTCAGTGTTGTTTGGACTTTAACGATGGTGGCAATATGCAAGAACACTTGTTTGAGCTCGAAAACTTATTCGACAGATTGGCGTGTGTTGGTTTAGCGCTAAAGGAGCCTATGAAAATTGCCATGATATTTCGTAGTCTACCGGACTCGTACGGAAGTTTAGTGACGGCTCTAGAGAGCCGGCCCGACGCTGATCAGACAATCGTGCTGGTAAAACAAAAGCTCCTGGATGAGTACCAGCGTCGTTGCGAACGCGCTGGTGGAAGTGAAAAAGTGTTGAAATCACAAAGTGCGTCCAAGAAGGAGCGGGTGTGCTACCACTGTCGAAAGCCCGGGCATTTCAAGAGAAATTGCCGGCTTCTCCAGCAAGCTGGTGGCAATGAGCATAAGAGCTCGAAGAAAAGTGACACGAAGGCAAAGCAAGTGACGGAAACTGAAACGCCGATATGCTTCACGATCGGAAACAAGCGGCAGAAGGAATGTTGGTATGTGGACAGTGGCTGCTCGAGCCACATGTGCAACAACAAGAAGTTCTTCAGCGAACTAAATGAGAACATTAGTGTAAAAGTGGTGTTAGCCGACGGATCGGTAACGGCCGCCACTGGAATTGGCGAAGGAGTTATCGCGTGTGTTGATGGAAACGGGGAAGTGCGCGAAATCGTCATGAAGGAAGTACTGTACATTCCGAGTTTGGACAGCAACTTACTTTCGGTGAGAAAGATTACCCAGAAAGGACTAAAAGTGCAATTTACGAAAGCTAAATGCGAAATAGTGCGTGAAGATGGAACAGTTGTTGCTGTAGCCGATATAAGTGGAAATCTTTTCAAGCTCGTTGTTGCGGAAACCGCAAGGATTAGTGAGGAGGTGCAGCACACCGTGAGCTGCCAGCACACCTGGCACCGTCGGTTCGGGCACAGGGATCCGAGAGTCATGGATCGGATTAAGGCGGAAGGATTAGCCACTGGATTCGAGTTGCACGACTGCGGAATAAAACAGGTATGTGAAGATTGTCTGAAGGGCAAATTGCCCAGAAACTCTTTCCCCAAGGTTTCGCATAGTAGAGCCAAGCGAGTGGTCGATTTAGTCCACACGGATGTTTGTGGACCGGTGAAGGACGTCACACCTGGAGGATATGTATATTTCATGACGATAATTGATGACTATTCGAGGTATACCGTGGTGTGTTTGCTGAGGAACAAGTCCGATGCTGCCGGGTGCATAAAGCGATACGTGGCGCACGTAAAAACTCGATTCGGCAGGCCGCCGAGGGTCATTCACTCAGATGGCGGTGGTGAATACGTAAACCATGAGTTGAAGGCATTTTATCAAAAGGAGGGAATTGAGGCTCAGATCACTACCGCATATTCGCCCCAACAAAATGGGATTGCAGAGCGAAAGAACCGTACATTGCAAGAGATGACGTCATGCATGCTACTTGATGCAGGGCTTCCCAAGAAGTACTGGGGTGAAGCCGTGATGACTGCAACGTACGTACAGAACCGATTGCCATCACGGTCTGTAGATACAACTCCGTTTGAAAAGTGGTTTGATGAGAAACCCTCGTTGCAGCATTTGAGAGTATTTGGAAGCTTGGCCTACGTTCACATACCTGGTGTTAAACGCACAAAACTTGATGCTAAATCACAAAAGCTGGTATTTGTCGGCTACTGTAGCGATCGCAAGGCATATAGGTTTGTGGATCCGACGACGGATAAACTAACAATAAGTCGTGACGTTAGATTTATCGAATTGCGGAATGGTTCCTATGAGCACCCGAAAACAGAAAGCAAACTCAACAATAGCTTAGTTGAGGTCAATGTCGAGAACGAAGAGATTAGAACGCAAGGGGAGCCAGTGATTGTTGATGGTCCAATTCAGGAGGAGCCACATCACAGCAGCGACGACGAGTATTACGATGGAGAGTCTGCTGAAGAGCAACTGGAAGTTGCAGAGAGCTACAAGCGACGTACAAGAGGTGTACTTCCGAAAAGGCTGAATGACTACGTAGTGGATGTAGCGTTGGCCGTTGAAGAACCGAAGAATTACGAAGATGCAATTGATGGTCCTGAAAATGAGAAGTGGGTGGTGGCTATGAAGGAGGAATACAGTTCGTTGGTTGAGAACGGAACGTGGTCACTGGTAAAACTACCAAATGATCGAACACCTATCGGCTGTAAATGGGTGTATCGCAAGAAGGAAGATGAGACTGGGAACGTTTCGCGATTTAAAGCCAGGCTCGTTGCTCAGGGGTTCCGACAGCGGCAAGGAATTGATTACGATACCGTATTTGCACCCGTAGCCACTCACAATACTCTTCGGATTCTTCTCACGATAGCGGGATATAAACAGATGATGGTGCATCATGTAGATGTAAAATCTGCCTATTTGAATGGCCAACTGAAAGAAGAGATCTACATGTACCAGCCAAAAGGTTTTGTGGTTCCAGGCAAAGAACATCTTGTTTGCAAACTACAACGAAGCCTTTATGGCCTAAAACAGGCAGCCAGAGTGTGGAATGAGACGATACATGCTTTGCTTCTGGAATTGGGATTCATGCAGTCCTCAGCAGACCCCTGTCTCTACACCAAGAAGTTGACGGGCGGAAGGATGATGTACTTAATGATCTACGTCGATGACATGATTGTAGTGAGTCCTGACGAAAAAGAAATTGCGAAGGTGGTCGCTGCACTACAGCGGTCGCTGAAGATCACGGCACTAGGCGAAGTGCGATTCTTTCTGGGAATTCGCATTACCAAGGATAAGAACGGTTTCTACAGCATAGATCAAGAAAGTTTCCTGAAGAAGATAGCTACAACCCATGGTTTGTCGGATGCCAAGGGATCCAGAGTGCCACTTGACATTGGATACTATAAAAGTCGAATTGAAAGCAAGCCATTACCGGATAACAACCAGTACAGGAGCCTGGTAGGGGCCCTGCTATATCTAGCTGTTAATACGCGCCCAGACATCGCAGCAAGCGTGTCTATCCTCAGTAGGCAAGTCAGCAAGCCAACGGATTGTGATTGGACAGAACTCAAGAGAACGGTCAGATATCTGTGATTATCGTCTGACGTTGATCAGCAGAAAAAGCGAGCGTTTGGTTTTGAGCGGATATTGCGATGCTGACTGGAGCGGTGACCCTGCAGACAGGAAGTCTAGCTCTGGATATTTGTTCCGGCTCGGTGATGCCACAATTTGTTGGACAAGCCGAAAGTAGTCCAGTGTTTCTTTATCGAGCATGGAGGCAGAATATTTTGCTCTGTCAGAGGCGTGTAAGGAAATTATCTGGTTGCGGCGTTTACTCCAAGAAATGGGATTGAAACAGCTTGACACCACGAAAATCTTCGAGGACAACCGTAGCTGCATTGAATTCATCGGGATCGAGCGCCAATCACGGCGATCAAAACACATCGATACACGTTTGTGTTTCACAAGGGATCTACTGGAGAAAGGATTGATTCAGCTACTTTACTGCCCCTCAGAGGAAATGATGGCAGATATTCTCACCAAGCCGATTGGTGCCATCAAACAATTGAAATTTGCTGGAGCGATGGGGTTGGTATCCGTAGTAGAGGAAGATTAGCGTAATATTGAGGAGGAGTGTTGTGGAAAGCAATATTCCCTAACTACGCCACTGTGTACCAAGAAGGCGAACTAAAAAGAGAGTATATGAGAGAGTGAGTGTATCTGAAATGTAATATTCAGTTAACCGTGAACCGTCACCAATAAAGGACGCTTTGGTTTTTTGTACCGTATGCATTATCACTTTCTTTCATTCTTCCTATCACGTTACGCGAGTTTCCAAGTTAATCCCTTCGGTCGTGATCCGGTTCTTTGTGAAAGCCGGCGAGAAACTTGTCCGCTGTGTGTCTGTGGTTGCCCTGCTGTTGAATTCCACAGGAGGGAGGGGGGTTAAAAACTACCAATTTTTGCGTTACGTAATTAATGGATCTTCCCAAAGCAGTAAAAACAAATATAGTATCTTATAGTATATTTTTGAAATTCAGCTCTCTGTTTGGTCTTATTCAGACTAATTCAAAGAAAACCTTCCTGAGTAACTGATGAAGTTTTTGTAATCATCATAAAATAATGTAAGGAAAAACACAATTCTCTTTTATAAATACGTAAAAAGGATATATGTTGCGTAACTTATAGCCTTTACGTATAAAATACGTAAAGGCTATATGTTCGCTCCAAAACCGAACTTTTTACACGAGGCCCGGAGGCCCATAATAGTGCTGTCCAATGAGCAACTCGAAGTAGCTCGAAGCTTTTTTTGGATCACCCTACCAAACTATACTAGCAACGTATTTTGTAGCTCTCTAGCTTTTGATATATCGCCTGTTAAACCAAACTCTTAAATACAAACTGTTACCGGAAAACTCTGAAGTGTTACCTACCTAACGAGATACAACTGAAGATCAACCTTATCCTTCATGAATTGGAGTGCAAAAGTGGTTTTAATTCAAATCCTTCACATCACAAATCAACACAAATAAAGGTTAGTACCGCATCAGCTCAGTTTAAAGTGGTGTTGTACTGAGTGATAACAACACAATCTTGACGGTGGTGTATCATTCAATCAGCAAGTACCATTATTTTTCGATTTGTTTTGCCTTCTGTCCTTACACGTTCCTCTGGTACAGTGCTGTTCTATCGGATAGTGTAGTGTGTCTTGGTGCGTTCGGTGGTCTCGAAAGCCGGAACACTATAATCGACGTGCAGGCTCTGGTTCGATAGCAGCTTTAGTAAGGGCAAATTAGTTCATAATCACACACCTCACTTAGGGTGGTGCCGGTCATTCGGATAGAGTACCGTGTCTGGGTGCGTTCGATGGTTTCAAAAGTCGAAACACTTTAATCGACGCGCATGATTCTGGTTCGGCAAAGGCTTTAGTGAAAGTGATCTAAGGGGCAGTTCAATAAAATTAGTTTTGGGAAAATACTGATTTCGTTTATATACTGCCTCGTGTGTTGTTAGGTATTCTTTATAACACCGCAGCAAACTGTTTATGTTGTAGGAAAATCTGCACTCTACGTTGAATTTTGGGCTGTGTTGGGTTGAATATAAGATCATGGATGCATGTAAGGCTTGTGCTAGGAACTTCGGAAGATCAGATAGAAGTGTCCTGTGCAGTGGGTCGTGTGGAAGAGTTTTCCATCCCGGTTGTGTCGGTTTGAATGTAACAAACTTCAAAGCGTGGGCAGCCAATGTTGGGTTGCTCTGGTTCTGCGAAAATTGTAAGGTCAACTTTAACCCAAGCATTATGGACAGAGAGGCTATCATCATCAAGACTATGCGTGACCTACTATTACGCGTCGATTCAATGGATCTTAGGATTGGCCAATTCGGAGAAAACTTGAAGACCCTCAACAACCTACTATCGATTTCCTCTTCTATTCGGCGCGACTCCAGTTTTTTGTCGAGGCTGCAAACAATTTGCTGCTACCGGAACAACAAATCATGACCCAACAGATTTCTACAACAGCATTGATCGATTCAATCTTGATATTTCACTTCGTTCCAATGCTGCTAACAATACAATGGCTGATGTTGAAGCGGAGCTCGATGCTACCTTGAATAGTGATGACCTTAACCATGCAGTTGGAATGGCCTCTGTCACCGCTAACCCCGTCATCGCCACCACCGCTGCGTCCGTCGCCACCGCCACCGCTACTACCGCCACCGCTACCACCGCCACCGCTACTACCGCCACCGCAACCACCGCCACCGCTACCGCAGCCGCTGTTGCTTCTGTCATCAGCCCCTCCGTTACCACCGCTTTCGTTCCTGCTGCTGCCATCTCCGATGCCACTACTATTGCCACTGTCTCTACCGTACCCAACTCCTACGCCACGGTTGCTTCCGAAGCGCAACGAACGTCAGCTTACAACAATCGAGCACAAGTAACCTACACTAGTGTGCCTAGTTCATCGTCAACAGCTGGTCCTTCATCTATCAACGCTCAACAAGAAAATTGTCGACTGAGAGTGGTAAGCAGAAATCGCCCACCATTGCGGCAAACCCTGAATATAGAAACTATGAAGTCCTTATACATCACACCGTTCCACGTTGAGCAAACTGAAGAGGATATAGTCGATTACTTGCGTGATACAATTAATATTGATCCTTCCTCATTAAAATGTGTTAAGTTAGTTCCGCGTTCCAAAAATTTAAATGAGCTTTCTTTTGTATCGTTCAAATTATCAGTTTCAGAAGAGCTAGTCCCTTTAGTAAGTGACCCTTTTTACTGGCCAGAAGGCGTTGAGATACGTGAGTTTCAAGCAAAAAACGGGAATCCTGCCAAACACGTAGTACTGATATGATAAACTTAAGTAGTATCAATACCATTGTACCAGTCAATAATAATTTAGTTGCTACATCTGCTCTGCATTTCCAAGAATCCTTTTATGATTCAAACATAAAATATCATTATTTTGAACATGATCAACTAAAATCCTTCCTATCAAAACACTCCAGAAATTTTATGAAAATCGGGCTGCATAATGCCCGTAGTCTTATCGGCAATATCGAAAACTATCGTTCATTATTAGCTAATTCTGCATTAGATGTTTTAGCAATTGTTGAAACATGGCTCAAACCATCTATTACCAATAAGTTGGCTGAAATTGCGGGATACGCCATAGTAAGATCTGATCGACGTAATAGGAAAAAAAGAGGTGGTGGAGTGGCTTTCTATCTGAAGAAAAATGTTAAGTACTCGGTCATCACCAAATCCGAAAAAGATAGTGAGATTGACTATCTTTTCATTAAATTGAAACACGCGAACCTTGTATGTGGTGTCATATACAAGCCCCCTCTAATATAAAGGTGTCGAATTTGAATTGTATCTTCAACACTATCTCTGAATTGTCATCTACAGAGCCTAATATTTTAGTAATGGGTGATTTCAACATCAACTTAAAGGCACAAGAATCGAAAAAATGCACGACATTCTTGGAAAATTTAAATGCACTGTCTTTCAAGTTAATTAGCACTTCCCCTACATGCCACAGGACCGAATCATCTTCCATTCTTGATCTGTTCACTGGAAATTGTACGAAAAGTATAAATAATGTCTATCAATCCTCTCTTGGTAGGATAAGTGATCATGATTTTATTTGTGTTGACTATAAGTACAAACATTCGAAGTCACACCCTGAAGTATACTGGGCTCGTGAGTACCATAAAATAGATAACGACTCATAACGACCTACACGATTGTGCTTTTGATCGAGTTTTTTGCTGTGCTAATGTTAATGATAAGCTTCGATGTTTTTATGAGATGTTTTTCGACACCCTTAATCGTCATGCCCCCTTAACGAAGAAAACTGTTAAAGATCCCAATAATCCATGGATTACTAAACATGTTGAGCGTATCTTTAAAAACCGTTCCGATGCGTATGAATGTTGGAAACGGGATAGAAATGATCGTGGAAAATGGATTACTTTCACCAGACTTCGTAATCTAGCGAATCGTGAAGTGAAACGAATAAAAAAGGAATACTTTTCTTCTCAACTTAACGTTGATCTTCCTGCCAAGCAACTATGGAAGAATATTAAGCGTCTTGGACTTAAACACACTAGCACTAATGTGAGCGGCGGTGATGTAACTGCTGAAACTCTAAATAATTATTTTGGAACACATTTTACTTCTCGTACGGATTCACAAAACGAAGATACCGTAGAAGCACAGTCAAATTTTTCCTTCAGATGTGTGTCCAATGACGATGTACTTGACGAATTCGCGTCTGCAGCTTGCGATGCTGTTGGCAATGATTTGATTCCGTTGAGTATCTTGAAATCATCTTTATGCGTCACTCTACCGTACATCACCGATATTTTCAATTGCTGTATCACCAACAATCAATATGAAACTGGTGATTTTTTATGGTTCCAGTTTCGTACATTATGAACAATCCTCGGTACCCAGAACTGTCAAGAGTATTTCAAGAACGTAATTTATGAACGCCTTTTAGAACTTGATTTAGCACTGCTGTCATAGTGATATTTTGTCCACCAAACAAAAACAATTTCAATCTGAAAATTGGTAACACGGGCAGATCGAAATATGAAAAAATCTGATTAACGTTGGTATACATTCAATATATAATTCTTTGTTTCTTTCAGGGATACATTCAAACCGTTGACTTACCCCGGAGAAGTACTGAATCCGAAAATTTACATTTATACATTTTGTTTCACATCAACACCGGAGTTTACGGGATAGACACTGCCTGTATCGAGTTAAATCTATAGTGTCTGAGTCAATAGAGAAAAAAAAAAGTTTTTCGTTGAACTTCTCGTACATGTCAAAACATCGGAATCAGCGACTATTATCTCTGTTTTAGAGTATGGCTCTTTCTGCTTCCTCTCAGCAGCTGATTGCCACCTAATCAAATTGGAACGAATTCAATATCGTTGTTTGCGTATTGCTCTTGGCTGTATGCATTCAACGCATAACATGAGCCTGGAGGTGCTTGCTGGAGTCACTCCTTTAAAGCACCGTTACTGGGAGCTCTCACTTAGAATACTGATCAAATGTGGAACAAGTAACACACTTGTATTAGAAAACTTCGATAATATGCTTGAACTGGCTCATCGTGCAAGATACCTGCGAGTCTATCTCAACTACATATCAACAGATCTCTGTCTTCCATGTTATAATCCACCTCGAGTTCACTTCGTCAACGACAGTTCCTCAATTGAATACGATCTGTCCATGAAACACGCTATTCAAGTAATACCAGATCATCTTCGACAAATATCTATCCCTTCGATTTTTTCTGAAAAATATGAACATGTCAATTGCAATAACAGATATTTCACTGATGGTTCTCGCATTAACGGATCCACTGGCTTCAGTGTTTTCAACGTAAGTTCAACCACCTTCCGAAAACTTCAAGAACCGTGTTCGGTTTATGTTGCTGAGCTGGCAGCAATTAATTTCGCTTTGGGGATAATTTCCAATCAGCCCGTAGACCATTATTTCATCTTCTCGGATAGTCTTAGTTCTTTCGAGGCACTCCGGTCGATGAAACCTGTTAAGCACGCATCTTACTTTCTTACAACTATAAGAGAGCAGATGCGTGATTTGGTCGAAAGATCATTCAAGATTACCTTTGTATGGGTCCCATCCCATTGCCTAATCTATGGCAATGAAAAGGCGGACTCGCTAGCAAAGGTGGGCGCACAGGAAGGTGAAGTTTATGATAGACAAATCTCGAATAACGAGTTTTTTCCATTAGTCCGTCAGAGTACTCTTCAAAATTGGCAAATGATTTGGTCACACAATGAACTTGGACGGTGGCTATTTTCCATAGTTCCTAAAGTCTCTGCGCGAGCGTGGTTCAGAGGTGAGGACTTAAGTCGAGGCTTCATTCGCACGATGTCGAGACTTATGTCCAATCACTATTCACTAAACACACATCTCTACAGAATAAAGCTGGTCGATAGCAACCTATGTAGGTGCGGAGCCGGTTACGATGACATCGATCACGTAGTTTGGTATTGCTCGGAAAATGACGCCTTCAGAGAGCAACTATTGGATACCCTTGTGGCCCGAGGTAAACAACCCTTCCGGGATATAAGAGGTGTTTTGGGAGATCGCGATGTGATATATATGCAGGCCATCTATGCCTTCCTTTGCTTGGCTGACATCAAAGTTTAATGCCTATATTCTTCTCTTTCTCAGTTTTTTTCTTGTCCGACTCTGGGGTGGCATTGTGCATCTCGATTCGAACGTAATTCTATCGAGTCGAACATGTTTGGCATTACGGTTTTCGATTCGATCTCGGAAACGACTCATCGTTCGAGTATGCTCGAGGAGGTACAAGAATAACGAGATGTTTTGGTATTATGGAGACTCGATAGCACACTGAAAAACGACTCAAGTCGAATGAAAATCACTCGTCACCTTTATAGCTTTCGAATGTTGTTCGAGAGTCATTTCTTGCTGAAAGTTTTTCATTATATTTGTTATTATTTCTCTACGGGAAGAGTATAAATGTTTCATTATTGTATCTTGAAGGAAAGAATGTCATTAGTATACCTACTTTTATAGTTTCCAGACAATATGCAATCTCTAATTATCCCGAAATCCTCGTAAAAACGACTTCAACTAAAATTGTTTTTTTTTTCAGTTTCCACGTATTTCTTGACAATTTCGATAAACCGCCTGAAAAATCTATGGGGAAAATCTGCGTGAAAACGTATATATTCCAAAATCTACGTAAAAATAGTTGAGTTAAATAAAAAAAACCCAGATTAATCCACCTAGCGGCGATGATGCCTTTCTCGTGCATCGTAAAATGTACTGAAAAAATCACATAGGAAAGGTCAAAAAAGCACTTTAGGGGGATAGATCGCATATTTTCTATCATTTTGCATGTTTTTGCATTAATTACTATGCATTCCCACCATTCTTGAAAAAAAATTTTTTTTCGATTTTGAAATTTTTTTTCCAAGGGGGGACCCTTGGGAAAAAACAATGATTTTTCAATAATTCCAAAATGCAATGTCCGATCAGGCCAATTTTCAATAGCAAACAATGGGACCGCATTCCCCGTCGAATGCGACTTGTTGCGAGTAAATCGGTTAATGCTAAGTTCCAAAAAGTGTGTCTACAAAATTTGTACACATACACACATACACACACACACATACATACATACACACAAACAGACATCACCTCAATTCGTCGAGCTGAGTCGATTGGTATATAACACTATGGGTCTCCGAGCCTTCTATCAAAAGTTTGGTTTTGGAGTGAAATTATAGCCTTTACGTATACTTAGTATACGAGAAAGGCAAAACGCGCAAGAGATGACCCAAGTGCATCTAACTAAAGCACATGGAAACATCAAAGTAATTTATTATCGAATCCTTTTTTAGCTTTAAATTATTTAGCTCAAAATTGGATATGTGGCATAAACTCGAATAATTATAATAAATGCTAAAGCATTTGATGAGTTAGATTGCTCTATGCATGCGGTCGCGTATACTCAGACGACTAATGACGGTGGAAGACCGACACTTGAATACAATTAGAGCAATCAAACTAAACAAATGATTTAGAAAAGCCATGCACAGCCAAGACATTTACAAAAACAAAATGGTTTTCGTACGACCGAGTTGCTTATAATTTATTATAACTTATAATTTGTGTCGTAACTATATCTCAATTTATAAAACATGTCGTATCGGCATAATGTTTTAATCAGTTTCAACTGCTCAATAAATAATATTGCTTTTATAGTCATTGAGCACGATTTGCTTGTTTATAAATTAACGTGCCATGAAGGATGCCTTTCCAACAGGCAACATGCTACACGCAGATGAAATTACTCTTATTCTCTTTGTTTACTCACATTCGCAATGCGCTGAAGGTTGTCTCTCCAGCGGGCGGCATGATAAACACGGAGACAACTATCTCTTATTCTCTCTGTTTACATTTCGTTTGACAGAACATACTCGATTGAGCTAGTACAGCACCATTCGAAATCTTGTACTGCGACTGAATGAAGTCGAACGAAATACATAATGCCGCAATTTTTTCGAAACGAGTGCAAAAACGTACGAATCGAATGATTCGATTCGAGATGCGCAATGTCACCCCTGTTTCTCTGTACCATGTACCCCGAAGCTCTGGCCATCCGGAAGATCCCAGCCAACACAAAATCGCATATGCTAGCGAATAAGTGTACAAGGTGGAGGCGTTATAGGTGCATTCCTCCATTTGACTGCGTGCAAAATGCACGTATATGGCCTCCACTTTGTAAACTTATTCGCTATGATATACGATCTTGTGTTTGCTGGGATGCTCCCTGACGAACCAAAATCGAGCACGACGCCACGCAAAACGTTTTCAACGTTCAACGTCAAACGCCCGTCAAAGCAGCTGAAATAACCTAAACCCAAATCCTTACCCCGTCCGTCCTGTATTAAGTTTTTTAACCTTGAGTCGTCACGAGTATTATGGTCTATGTCCCCTCTATGTCCAACTAACTGTTAAGATAAGATGATATACCATGTAAAAATATCATACTTGAGAATTGCGGCTCCGCAAAGTGTCACACACAACTGAGCCTACCAAATAAATGAGCTGGTTAAAAAAAAACATCGGAATCACCGTGTCTTGCACATCCTAGTATTCTAATATGTATACCGATACCTTGCTTAAGCATATAAGGTAGACAAAAAATATGCGTTTAGTTTTCTTAATCTTCCAGTTACCCTAAACGCAACTTCCGAGATTTTTCCGAAAGGCGATCATGAATCATCGCTGATGGTATCTTCGAGTTCAAGACTACTGCTGGTGCTCCATCCTAACAGGGGGAACTACTACAACCGATTGGAAAACCGCTTCGCCCATAAATGCAACCGCAACCGCAAGTATACCCAGAGGCACTTTTAGTTAGAGGTTAGACACTGGTTAGGGGATGTTAGTTATGCTTCCCTTCAAGAAACATAAAACATAAAAAATGTTATGTTATCTTTCTTTTTTTCGCGCTATGCTGACTTGCTGACAGCTCAAAACAAAACAAAGAAAAAAGAAAATGCGTTTTGTTTCTGAATCAAGTCTTGATCGTCTTGATGGTACTGTATCTCAGGTATACGCCAATAATCAATTTTTGTTTTAGTTTGAACAGCAATTTTAATTTATTTTCTTTTAGATTCGATAGTGCACCTGAATTTTGCGGTTTTTTCGGGAGTAGGCAATAGAAGCTGCTGTGGATAAGAGCAAAATGGAGCCAGCGATGGACAGTGAATCGTATGAACTGCACCACAAATATTTCATGGCGATCGTTGCTTGAGTGCATAAAGATGGACTTTTGAGACCGGCGCTTGTTAAAACGGTGGTCAAAGGCCGAGAATGACCTCGTTTCTCCAGGAGCGAAAGCAATGCGACAAAAAATTGAATGCGTCAATGCACCGAAGTGGAGAAGTCTCGTCGTGAAGCGAAAAAACGACACGACGGTTGGCTGAGGCAGGAAAAACTGCTGCGCAGAATGAATTCGAGTCCGTTCCGGTAAGTGATGGCTTGGTGTGAAATTATTGAGGTGATATTGTAATCAGACATGAATCATATCTCTAAACTAAAATCGTATATCTGTCCCACATTTGCTGGGTTTCGATTATTGATGATTGATAGACTCGAAAGGTATTTCTCTATAAATACTGAAATAAATACCTCCAGCAGTGTTTCTGTGAATTCTTCACAAAAATTATCTCTGGGATATCCAGATCCGTTTGCCCATCAATACTTCCATGAACTCCATTGCGATTTCCTGTCAATTTCTCTAAAAATTACTATGGTGTTTACTTTATGATATTATCTGGGATTTATTCCTGTGAATTCCATATGGGTTGATAGGGTGAAGGATGTATTTTGGACCACCTTTACCGGGGCTCTTATTTTGGACCACCAAGAAGAATTTGCACTCAGTGGTCCAAAATATGAGCCGTCGAATTGGTGGTCCAAAATACCTCCCTTACCCTAGTGCTTTTGGTGGGTTTTGAGCACATGATATGATTTCTCAAACTAGATTCTTTTCTATTTTCTAGGTCACGCTGGTTGCATCCTGAGAAGCCACGATCCTGGAGACGGGCGCAGTCAGCCTAACGATGGAACAGTGCATGAAGATGGATACACCCAAGATACGCAGGATAGTTTTAGTTTAGTGATAGAATTTTAATTTAATTTTAATTTAAATTTAATTTAAATTTAATTTAAATTTAATTTAAATTTAATTTAAATTTAATTTTAATTTAATTTTAATTTAATTTTAATTTAATTTTAATTTAATTTTAATTTAATTTTAATTTAATTTTAATTTAATTTTAATTTAATTTTAATTTAATTTTAATTTAATTTTAATTTAATTTTAATTTAATTTTAATTTAATTTTAATTTAATTTTAATTTAATTTTAATTTAATTTTAATTTAATTTTAATTTAATTTTAATTTAATTTTAATTTAATTTTAATTTAATTTTAATTTAATTTTAATTTAATTTTAATTTAATTTTAATTTAATTTTAATTTAATTTTAATTTAATTTTAATTTAATTTTAATTTAATTTTAATTTAATTTTAATTTAATTTTAATTTAATTTTAATTTAATTTTAATTTAATTTTAATTTAATTTTAATTAAATTTTAATTTAATTTTAATTTAATTTTAATTTAATTTTAATTTAATTTTAATTTAATTTTAATTAAATTTTAATTTAATTTTAATTTAATTTTAATTAAATTTTAATTTAATTTTAATTTAATTTTAATTTAATTTTAATTTAATTTTAATTTAATTTTAATTTAATTTTAATTTAATTTTAATTTAATTTTAATTTAATTTTAATTTAATTTTAATTTAATTTTAATTTAATTTTAATTTAATTTTAATTTAATTTTAATTTAATTTTAATTTAATTTTAATTTAATTTTAATTTAATTTTAATTTAATTTTAATTTAATTTTAATTTAATTTTAATTTAATTTTAATTTAATTTTAATTTAATTTTAATTTAATTTTAATTTAATTTTAATTTAATTTTAATTTAATTTTAATTTAATTTTAATTTAATTTTAATTTAATTTTAATTTAAGGAAAGAAGCTCCAAAAGAACTTGCGGAGGAATTTCCGAAGAAACTCATGCAGGAATCTCCGAAGGAACTTCTGCAGGAGTCTCAGTAGGAATGTCTGGAGGAATTCCTGAAGGAAGGTAGACAATTACTTTGATAATATATAAAGCTACTATGTAAAATAAGATAAAATACTAGATAAAATTATAATTTCATAATACATTACACCCAAAAAAATCTGCACGTTGTTTCCACCTGAAAAAGTACGTAGATTTTTTCCACCTGAAATTCACGTAACTTTTACCTGATATTTTGATAGAAATCTCATTCTACGGGAAAATCAGGTAAGTTCTACCTGAATTTTGCATAGAATTCACCGGACACGTAAGTTTCACCTGAATTTTCTGAAGTATTTGCAGCTACGTGTGCACGTAAAATGTACCTGAAAATTCCGGTGGAAACAACGTTTAGATTATTTGGAGTGTACCTTAATTAAGCTAAATGTGGTTAATCTAAATGTATAACAATTATTTTGGTAAATATAGAAATTTCTAAGACGATTTTTATTGATAATTTATTTATATTCATCTGTTACTCGAGGCAGTTATGTATATTATGTACATTCTGCCTCGGATGACAGCTGAATGAAAATAAATCAGCATGAAAGCCCTTTCAAAACAACCCTCACAACGCCCTAACCGCTCACTGCGAAACATTGCTAACGTTATACTAAAGTGAGGCTAACAGGTTAGATTAAATTATGCAACTTACATAAACATATCTAACAAAAGTGTTGCAGATCTGTCTAATTTTAGTCTCATTTTACCCTAACGTTAGTGAGAAAATTAGAGTCACTTTCTAACAGGTTACACTCATGTTAGGGTCAAGTTAGAGTAACCTTGTTTGCTGGGTAAGAAGGGTCTGTCTACACGGAAGCTTCCATTTACCCATTAATGGGTACTTTCGTACCCATTTCGAAGAAAAGCGGCATAACTCATTTAATGGGTAAATCGCATTTACTCATTAATGGGTACTACCATCGAACTTCAAAAAATAAGTAAATTATACGCCTTGCCTCCTAGCAGAAAATGTATGAAATTTACTCATTTTTTTTTCAAAATTATTCTTTGAAAATTGCAATATATGTATTGTAATATTTTGGAGGAAATTTGAAGTAAATACAAAACAACAGATTATGGGAACAATGCTGTTTATTTTATGTAAATATGATAGTGAATTACACAGTATTCGGATCAAACTTCTAACATTATTCTACATCAATTGCTTGATTTCATTTTATTTCTTGGTCACTGACATTACACTAGAAGTGGTGTATCAAACACTCTATGGATCGTTCGGTTCCGCAGATATTCTGTGTTGTGCTGTTGAGCACATCTTCTTAGATAATCGCTCCCAAAATTCTTGATGCAGGTGAAGTGTTCTGTTCCACCCAAGGTTCCGCCTCGGGTTCCGCCACTTTTACTTCATCTATAGAGTTTCTGTAGTGAAAAAAAAATGCTTTTTTCAACTATTTCAGCTGCCATCAATTATCACTTACCTTATCCTAATGGCCCAGCGTTGTAATTCCTCCATAACTGAACGATAAAATAGTTATTCACGGATTTTAACTAGCTTTATTCTTGTACAGCAGAAGACAGGCCGAGAGATATGCAAAATGGCTGCTTTTATTTTTGAACTTCTGGAAGGGTACGATTTACCCATTATTTATTACCAGAGGACATTCTCTACAATGGGGTGAAAATACTCATTTTGTGTTGATAAAAAATAACCCATTATTTGGCATATCGGTATTGATGCAAAAAATGGGTATATGAAACCCATTAAATGGGTATTCGCAAGCTTCCGTGTACGCACTGTGTTATCTGTAAAGCACATGGATCGTACTCTACCGGCGTCGACTCTGTATTTCGCCAGTTGGTCAACAGTTACACGAACTCGTCAAAACTGGTTGACTATTTGTTTACATTTGATAAATTACCCAATATTAAAATATGCATTTAAACGTATTTTTTTGTTCCCCAAACGTTATATTTTCTCAGAATAACAAATAACGTTGAACTTAAATCGGAGTTCGACTAATTAAAAATAAAAATTAATACTAATTTTTCAAAATTGGTTTCCCCTCTCACTATTAATGCCTCGTGTTCGCATGGGTCACATCCATTACGTGTGAAGGAAGATTAAACAATAGACAATCTGGTTGGTAAATCGAACAAAAAACGTTCCAATTAATCTGTTCGTGTGCCTTGTATTTTGTTTCCTGGATATAAAACGCAAAAGCTTCGAATTGTTAGTGAATAAGTAATGAGTATGTTTGGTGTTGTTGGGCTTGTAATGACAACAGAACCTGGATTGGGACAGCGAGCTTCCTGAGAATCTCCACCGTGGTGGCTGTCTTTCCATGCTACCACCATTGAAGACTGTAAATTACCGAAACGGTAAGAAGGATATGAAGGTTGACATCAAGGGAATACGATGATGCACTAAAGTCGTTAATTTACCCTCCACAGAATATTTACTTCAAAGCGGAAATACATTTTTAAGAAATCAAGCCCCGTGATTATTCGTTGTCCTTTCCCTTCCAGTTCAGTTCATTAAGAACTCCCTTTTTGTGGAGAATTTCAAAAGGCTGCAGTGAAACGTTTTAAACACCATCTCGTCCGAAATCTGGGGTATGTAGAAGTTCCGCTCAACCGTCTCGCACGCTTTCAAGCAACTCAACGAGCATTGGAAAACTTGAAGAAACGCTCGGAGGGAGTACGTTGGATTGCAACACCATAGACCAGCAAAGTAGAGGAAGACACCTCTCGTTCGTGTAATAACAGTCTAGCCAACACGGACAGCATCGCTGTAGATTTGAGCGTCAAAGTCACATCATCATACCATGGTTGAATACTAACTAGGCTTCAACGAGGACCATAATTAGTCAACATTATTGCATTATTAAATCCTAGAACAAAAAAAGTATTATTAGTTAATTTAGTAAATTTTATAATATTATCATAATCCTGAGATCAGATCGCAGTTCCAATCTGATAACATCGCGGATAAACAAAATAATAAATAAACATATAATGATAGCTATGACGACGATGAAAAATTAGAACAAATTCAAATTTAAATCAAAGGATTGCTTAGTTTGACTGGTACCGCTGGGTACCAACTGGGTACCGAAACCTGTGTACTACTGGAACCATAAAGTGAGTACTAAATTGTTCGAACCCCAACATCTTGATAATTATATCTATGGTATCACCACTTCCGAGTTTACAATGGACTGGAAAATTGCAAAGATTATCCCAATAGGTAAAATTGATAATCCTGTATTTGTGAATGACTATCGTCCGATAAGCATTCTATGTGCTCTCTCTAAAGTGTTCGAGTCGCTTATCTCAAATCAATTAAGTCTTTATCTTACACAAAAACAGTTATTGTGCCCCTTTCAATCTGGTTACCGTAAAGCGTGTAGTACTGTTACTGCATTAACAAAAATTGAAAATGACATAAGAGAAGCTCTTGACAATAAAATGATTACGGTCATGGTTCTATTAGATTTTAGTAAAGCTTTCGACTCAATTGATCATCGTCTCCTATGTCGAAAATTAAAACAAAATTTCATATAGATACATTCTCTGTAAACTTGATAAGGTCTTACTTATCAAATCTGATACCAATACGTTTGATTACGGTAACATTCAATCTGACAAAATCCCACCATATCAAGTGGTGTCCCTCAAAAAGGATCTATTCTTGGTCATTACTATTCTCTATGTTTATTAATGACTTACCACTAGGCATATCATTCTGCCAATTTCATTTTTGTATGCTGACGATTGCCAGTTATACATATCTGGAGTTCAGAACGTATCAACGAACTAGTAAATCTGATCAATTACTGCAAGCATCCGTAATATACTTGAGTGGGTGTTGCTGCAACGGTTTGGTGTTAAATTCGAAGAAAACTCAATCTATTATCTTCACGCACTAAACGTACTACCCCGTCTAACAGTAACTCCATTGGTAGTAATAGTTGGAAATGATTCCATTAATTACACCGATGTAGTAAAAATTTGGGACTTCTAATAATGGATTGTGTAATTTGAATTGGAATTCTCAAAATTAATTCCGTTTGCAGTAAAGGTTTACAGTACCCTACATTCACTTGTTTTGTTAAGACACTGTACTCCACAACATACTCGGTCCCCAATTGGCCAAATCACTAATAATTCCATTGTTTGACTATGGGGATGTTCTGTTTGGTCTTGTTTCAGAAAAAAAAAAAAATGAAAAAAGACTTAATTTAGTTTTTTAATGCTGTCACCAGATATGTATATATAATCTGAGGAAATTTGACCACTTATCAGTATATAGAAGCCCTTCTAGGATGTAGTTATACTAAGCAGCAGCATCTTTTATTTCAAGAATTTGTATTCAAATACACAATATTCTGAGCCGACCTCCTGTTTACCTCCACAACTTTTTCACATTTACTCGATCATCCCGTACTTGCCTGTTAACTGTCCCTATGTATCGCTCGAATTATTTAAAAGAATCTTTTCGTCATCGTGCAGTTAAATATTGGAACGAATTGCCAGTTATTTGCAGGAATGAAAGAAATTCAACTGCTTTCAAGAACAAGATCAAGATTCACTTTAATCGGTATTGAAATGTACAATGGTGTTGATCAAAGACGTTGCTATCAATATATAGTTTGCTCATAGCCACATATACATTGAAAATCGTTAGAAGATTACTTATGTAGTTATGAATTATTATTGTTAAATAAATAAAAAATAAATAAGTTGTTCCCGTCCTGCTCGTTCTTTTTTGTCAACAAATGGGCATGAGCAGGACAGGGAGAAACTTCGAGCTACTTCAAGCTCTCATTGGACAACACTAATGTGATATACCGATCGACTCAGCTCGACGAATTAGAGTGATGTATGTGTGTGCGCGCAAACTAATCTCACTCAATTTTTAGGCACTTATCCTTAACCGTTTTGTCCTGTCCCATTGTTTAGTATTGAAAATTGCCCCAATTAGACTACGGGCTTCGGAGTTATTGCCAAAATGTATTATTTTGCTAGAAAAATTCTCACTCACTTTTTAGGCACTTACTCTTAGCTGATTTGCTCGTTTCATTCGACGCAGAACTTGTCCCATTGTTTCCTATTGAAAATTGGACAGATCGGACTATGGGTTTCGAAGTTATGGCCAAAATTTATGTTTGCCTTTTTCGTAAAGGCTATATGTTCGCTCCAAAAACGAACTTTTTATAGGAGACCCTTAGTGTTATATATCGATCGACTCAGCTCGACAAACTGAAGTTTGTGTGTGTATTTTTTTTTTCTTCCTAAGCAATGGAGGGGAAATCTGCTCAACAGACATCCTGGGTTGTCCAGAAAGTGCGGGGTCAGGGACCACCTCCAACAGCAAACGAGGCAGGCAGAACTACATCCCCGACCCGCTAAGCCGTTGCCATTGGCGCCAAGCCCATCGTCCCTTTGGTACAACCAGAAAGTAATACTTCAAAGGGGGGGCAGTGCACACCCTCGAGGTTAGCTGCGTGTCCTTGCAGCGTCGAACATCGTGACTCGCTTTTTAGAAGAACACCATGGTATCGTGCCAGCGCATTGCCGGCTTTCCAGGTGGAATTGCCACGCCCTATGTCCTCAGAAGATGGTAAGGGTCGACTTCGCGCCTGCTCCCTCTGCACGACTGGTATCAAGAATGATGATGCCGCATGCACCCCAAATTGACCTCTCTGCGATAGGGCCTATTCGCCAACACACAGAGCCTTCCTTGACGAGGACCCTTCTCCGTAGTAGGGCTAGGGACCCGCCCGGTTGACCGACGCCGCGAAGGCGACGATACCATGTTGTTCTTCGCACGGCCACTTGTTCGATACAAGGATCGAGTTCGACCACAGGGCACCGGTATGACCCATGAAGCCGACTCCGAACCCTTGGACCACCTCTTATTTGCGCCTGAACTAGCCATCCCCGAGTCCACGCGCCACCTTCTGTGTAGCTCCGAGACGATTTGAACGATAGCCGATAAAACGGCGTTCCAGCCAACTTCATCTTTACACATCCTCCGGACTAGGTTGTCCGGGGTAATGTCCAGTCCACATGTGGCAAGCATCCCAAGCAACCAGAAGTTCAGATTTTACTTAAATTTACTCTTAACCGAACTAATTGGTTCACTATGGTTAAGATCAAGTTCCAAGCATCCTTAACGAAACTTTAAAGTTCACTTTTACGCTCCCACCATACAAAAAAATGCTTAAAATGAGAGCTGATTAAGCCAAAATAGCCCTTCTTATCCGAACTTCTGGTTGCTTGGGATGTGGTCACGCATTGTGCGAAAACGTGGGCACTTCGAACCCCACATGGGGTGCTTGCTGTTCGCAGCTTTGCTGGAACAAAGCAAACAATTGGGAGAATTCGTGCAGCATTGTGCCTTATGTCTCTCCAATCCGCAGCGTCTGCAGAGTTCTGTCAGGGCCTTTGTAGTCCCATTGCTTGTGCCCCGGTTCCAGGCACTTGAAGCAAACTTCGGGTTGCTCGTATATGCCCACAGGGCACACCGACCATCCCACCTTGACGCTCCCTAACTTGACTACCTTGGAGGCGTCAGCTGCAGATAGCCGAACCAATGCTACCTGCGTCCCTGCCAGACCTTTCCGTAGCCGAACGGCTGCGGTAGGCGTCTCCTCTTCACACTGTCGCCGCAGTGCCGCGACGAGCTCTTCGACTTCGGTAATCTCGTCCAGGTCATTAACCCTAAGATTCACCTCAGTCGTGAGTGCCCTCACATTGACCGTTTCGCGGACTTCCTCCACCAACTTCTTGAAGGCGGCGCTTTTTTGCGAGACGCCCCGCTTCAGCTTGAGGATCATCTCGCCCGTCCGTGTACGTCTTATTCGACGTACGTTGGCGCCTAGTTCACCGAGCTTGACGTCACTCCTCATTCAAGACGTCCGAGTACTTAGCCTCGTCCGTTTTGATGACTAGGGCATCCTACCCTAGACTTCTTGCTACCCTCATTCGCCTGGGCCTTTCCAGGTCCTTCCTCTCCCGGTTTTGGAGGTACCCGGCCGGGGTTCAGCTTTGGAGTTTTGGAGCGGCCCCCAGGGAGCTCATCCCCTGGAGACAGTCTTCCCCGTTTTGTGTCTGCTCCGTTGGAGCAGTCACCCCCGACGTGCCCGCCAGTACTTGAGCCTCAGTCTGGGTAGACTTTGGCACCCCCGTCTTCGCTGGCACGCTCTCGGTCGATTCGACCTTGCCCGAGTGCGCGAATTCTTGGGCCTCAGTCTGGGTAGACCTCGACTCCACGGATTTCACGGGTTTGCACTTGGCAAAGTCGATGATGGCGTCCAGCTGTTCCGTCGCCACCTCGAAGGCCGAAAGCCCATCGCGTTTGCGGTTCATTGCCCTCACAAGCCATGGGCCGTCTATAACAACTACCGGCGTAGCCGGGTAGAAGGTTAAGTGACCCACGCTGGCGCTACGCACCGAGCTGCCGACTATTGCCTCTGACCTCCTAGGCGGAGACCTGAACTACCCGCCTCTTGCGAAGGGGTTGTCGCCTACACTACTACCACTAATTGAAGAATTTACTTATTAGTTGCTCGGGAAAAGAGGTCCACCACGCCAGAGCCCAGCATGACGCGGTAAGGGACAAGTACTGTGGAGGGTGCCCAGGTACCCCAGAGGCTCCGTTAAAGGCCTAGCTGGCGGTCGATGTGTGTGTGAGAATATGCTGAGATCCATGCAAGGATGTTATCGATCATTTAGTAATTTGCATTCGATTATTTAGTAGTTTGTCAATAACTCATGTGTTGTATGCAAAGATGTTATCGCTCATTTAGTAATTTGCGTTCGATCATTTAGTAGTTTGTGAATAACTCATTACAGAAGCTGAATTTCAAAATGTGTTGTATGGTGGACTTCTGGAGCTAAGGTTTTTCTACAACTCTGCCTAATGAATTGTTGTTAGAATTCCACTAATAACGGAGTTATAGTGCTAGTTGCAGTAGCTTAAACTAAATGATTGGAATTTTGTTATCATTTAGTCTAAGTTACTGATACTTTAGCTATAACTTGGTTACTAGTGGAATTCAAAAAACGAACAATTTGGAGTTGTAGAAAAACCTTCGCACTAGAAGTCCACCAAACAACACATTTTGAATTTCAGCTTCTGGAATGAGTTATTGACAAACTATATGATCGAACGCAAATTACTAAATGATCGATAACATCCTTGGTTGTATGTTGGACTTCTAGTGCCTTAGTTTTTCTACAACTCTTCTTAATGGTTCGTTGTTAGAATGCAACTAATAACGGAGTTATAGCGCTAGTTGCAGTAACTTAAAATAAATTATTGGAATTTTGTTATCATTTAGTCTAAGTTACTGAAATTATTGCTATAACTCCGTTACTAGGGGAATTCAAACAACGAACCATAAAGCAGGGTTGTAGAAAAACCTTCGCACTAGAAGTCCACCATACAACACATTCTAAAATTCAGCTTTTGGAATGAGTTATTGACAAACTACTCAATGATAGAACGCAAATTACTAAATGATCGATACCATCCTTGGATCCATGTTTTTCACTGCATTGACTTTGACATATTTCAACCCTGGTTTGCAGTAGTCATCAAGCAAATAACTGTGGGGGAAGGGGTGAGGATGAGAGGGTATCAATGGCGGCCTCCATTGGCGGCCTTCCATTTAGGCAATGCATCCACTTGACTCGTACCCTGTCAGTCAGTGTTGTCCTACTGTAACACTCAGTGCAAAAAAATCTGATCTTTGATTTTACTCCGTCTAAACTATTTTTTTAGTCTTAACTAAGTAAGTGCAACTAATAGAAGGATATTTGAATTTTCTTAATGTCATGGCAAACTGTCAAAAAATGCACGCCGGGGCCAGAAAATTAAAATATCCCTCTATTAGTTGCACTTACTTAGTTAAGATTAGATGGAGTAAAATCAAAGAGCAGAAGTTTTTGCACTGACTGTAGGACAACACTACTATCAGCTAATTAGAAAAAAAATCTTTCTCTATGAATTAAATATGACATATTTTTGTGAAGAAAAATCTTCACGACAGTTTTGAACCCTTGTTTGCTAAAGATTTTTATTCGTTCCCACGTAATATTATAATTGGGTTTCACCACGGTTTCAATTGTATTCCGAAATTATTATTTCTTTTTGCAATCGTAACATTAAGCAATAGCATGTCTCTTCTGTCCTCGGGTGTAGAAAGGGTTCACAGCAAACTTCTAAACTTGGTCTATCATATTTTATGTCACCAAACAACCGATTCAAATAGTGGAGAAGCTCCGGAAAGAGCAAATTACAAAATCTTTCATTGCTACAACAACTCTAGAAGTTCGATCCATTCTGCATCCAATTGGAAATAGTTTTAGCTAGAAATCTGGTAATGTTAGTCTTACTAGGTTGTGCCTCTACAAGCGACTTGAGAATTTCCGATTTTGACTACCTACATCAATGATACTCAACATTTTGGCGTATTTTCCTTAATTTACTTTTCACACAATAAAAATGAGCTTTGACCAGCCTAGGGCTGAAAGTCTCCTTAATAAAGACACACACAAAAAAAGCTTTGACCATACAAGATGGTACTTGGACGATAGCTTTTAAATATGATCTCCTGGCGAACTCCGTTTTAATGCCCCCGAAAGAGCAGTAAGGCGCATCAGCTTTCGATCGAATGAGCATTCGAACGCTAACAAGAATATAGGTGAAGATTGTTGTGCTTATTCTGCGTCTCGTATGACTCGAGAATAGTCGAATTCATCACCTCTCCCGTGAGACGACCGTGTAATTTAAATGGGAGGTATCGGCAATAATATTCACTTCATTCGAAACGCATTACCTCATACGAGACGCAGAGTAAATATAAAATATAAAATGTATATCAGCTGAGGGTATTGACGTCTCCAAATGAATAAAAGGGTGCGTGTTTCCACGGTATTCCTATCAAAGGGTTTGTGATATTTTTGCTGCAACTGGACAACCACCCTCTTTTATTTTATACATTCTACACAGTGACATTAATGTTAGTGATTCAGGTCTTGAAATTCAATTAAAACGGACATTGGAATTAAAATCACTCCGTACAAAATGATCAAAGCAAAAAAAGATACGACCCGCGGGCCGCACTGTAATTTTACTTAAATCAAGACGTACGGAGTGATTTTTGCACCAATCTTCTTCTTCTCCATTTTCATTACATCCCCCCACCGGGACATTGCCGCCTCGACGTAGTGTTATTAACTGCAAGTCTTGCTTTGTAGCCACATATCTTACCGTACGGCTAACGAGCGCCCCCAAAACCTATATTTGTAATACAATCAGCTGATAGATTATGTATAAGTTTTCGTCCAAGTACTAACTTGTATGATAAAAGCTTTTTTTAATGTGCGAGAAGCAAATTGAGGAAAAAACGCCCAAAATTCTGAGCATCCCTGACCTACTCCATATCAAATCATTCAATATGAAACATAGATTAAGCACAAGGTTATCGCAGTTTTCGAGTGGATTTTCAAAATGAAGGAAGCATTGTTATATTCAGGCTGCGGCATTCTCACTCATTCGAATAAAAACCCTAGATTGATCCAATCAGCGGAGTGAGAATTTATATAATGTTCTCATGTTAGCAAGTATCCTCACACAATATTTTTCCGGATATAAAAACGGGAGATAAACTCGTGATCGCCGGCTCGCCGGATAATTTAACGTTGCATCACCAAATTCTCCTTCTCGTAACTTCCCGGGATAATTTTTACAAGCATATAATGTAGGGCCGCGAAGAGATTCGAAGCCAAAGCAACTGTTTATAATATTCATACTGCCCACTATAACCACACCACCATACGAACTGATTGAAAGCTAAGAAAAAACAGCAGTATTGAACCTACTACCTATCGTGCCGCATCGTCAGATGTAATTAGTTTGGAGAGGTAAACTAAGCAGCATAAAGCGAAGAACTGACTATCAAAGTCAAAACATTAATAAAAAAACAGCGTACGATTTTTACGAAACATGGGAAGAAGGATTACGTAATAAATTTTTGCACCATCGCTGATATCAGAGTTTAGCGCACTGTAAGTTATCTGGATAAAGTAGATGGTGGAGAAATCTGTTGGTGCATGAGTGAGTGAAAAATCCGAACCCTGCTAATGAAAATATCATACCAGATATATGTATCTCATTTTATTATCCATGCAAAAAAAACTGCGATTCTTGCAAAATTTCCATTATTTTTTATATTTTCTTCAAGGTGGTCAATCCATCACACTCTATCCCTATGAACTTATTCTGCGATTAGAGTGACACGCAATGAGTCGATTACGTGAGTGACGTTTTAAGCTATAAGGGTTGCTGACGTTTAATCACCTTTCTCTTTCAGGCGCATACGAAGGATAGGGTTTGTTTTCATCGGGAAACGTTTCCCGATGAAAACAAATCCTATCCTTCCTATGCGCTTGAAAGAGAAAGATGATTAAACGTCAGCAACCTCTATTCTCACTTGAATCGAACGTGTAATTTAAATGGGATCATGCAACATGCGACTCGTAGAATAAACTCATAGTAACAAGGTGATATGTTTTGAATATCTTCCTTCGTTACAATGTATATATCATTATTTTCAATTCAGTAATTATTCGAGAAATTGTGAATAATTGTACGTTATAACAGCACACAAAAATATGGTTACTGTCAGGGTGGTATCCGGGCATTGAGAATGTCTTTCGTGTAGTGTAACATATAACTATTGATTTTGATTCTTAGATCTTTCGACTCGTTCCATAGCATAATGTTATTACTAATACCAATTTACATCGAGTATAAGTTATTTTACCAAAACATGCAGGTGTCGCCTATGGTTGTCTGTTTTTATAGTTTCATGTCTTATCGTTTTTACAAAGATAATACATGAAAAAGAAACGAAACTATCTATCGGTGTGTATGTGTGACCTACATTTATCTGAGGAGATCGAATTGCTGGTGGTGGTTCCCCTTCCTAACCTGGACGTTTTGTCATACATGAAGAATTACCAAACGCGTTATATTTCTTCTCGGATGCTGTCGGGTTGATTGCGTGTCTTTTCCTTTGAATTGGTGTAGAGTTTTCTTCTTCATTTTTGTCCCCAATACTCTCAGCGCACTCTATCTTACTTTCCTTCTACACAGTACATAATTATAATAGTTTTACGTTTTTTTAGTTAGTATGTTATATAAAAAAGTTACAATAATTTAAAGGACTATTACAAGGTCAAAATAGATTGCACTTCGATAACCAACTCGGTGCCTTCCGTGGTTGTTCTGAAGCTTTCAGCTGGTGGCCACCCTTGGGAGGATTATTTGCTTCCTGTAGGTAGAAGAATAGAAATAATATGTTTATTAGGACTGGCATAAATATCAATTCACTTTTCTTTATATTCATCGAATAAATGAAGGTAACATATTAAAAAAGATTTACCCATTAGGCGAAGGTGGGGTCTTTCTTGTACGCCGTTCCAAATATTGAATTAAAATTATGTCCTATACTGGTCTCCGAAATGTCAAGAGGGAAGGATAAAAAAATATATAAATGAAAAAAATAAATAAAACACTCGGATTTCCCCAGACTGAAGACGGCCTTACTGTTGAGGACGAAATGCGTATCTGTCTTCTTCTTCAATGGCTCTACAGTACATTGCAACTGGAAATTGGCCTGCTTCTCAACTTAGTATTCTATTAGCATTTCCTCAGTAGGGGAACAAGGGGCAATATGGACACCCTAAGGTTTTAATCAATATTAGGTGATTTAAATTGAATATAATTCGAATATTTAGCAATTACATGATACCAAGGATGTTAACGATCATTCAGTAATTTGCGTTCGATCATTTAGTAGTTTGTCAATAACACATTCCAGAAGCTGAATTTCAAAATGTGTTGTATGGTGGACTTCTAGTGCGAAGGTTTTTCTACAACTCTGCCTAATCCATTCCGTGCCGATAGTTCGAACGAGCCAGACGTGTGTGCTGTGTCTCATCGCGGATTGTGTTCGGTAGTGAAAAGGCTATTGTGTGGTGCTCCTACCTACGGATCCAAGGCGATCGCTGTCGGCGAGTGAAGTAGCTGCTTCTGGCGACGCCAGTGAAGCAGGCTATTGTTACTGCTGCTACCTACAGCAGCAGGGGCAGATAAATGGCAAAGCTTTTTATTGTTCTCCCTACAGAGTGGGACTGCTTAGAATTAATCACATTATTTTTTTTTCTAATTTGCTATTAGTTTTAAGTTAGTATAAGCAAAATTATCCTTCCACCTTGCGGGGTGAGAATGGAGGCGGAGACTGGAGAAGGCAATGTGCCTGCTAAAGATGGAGGGCGCACTCGATTGTACCATGCGGCTTCGCCTGGGCCTTGGGTTGTTTACTTTCGGCAGAAAGTAAAAAGCCTAGATTTTCTCGGCATTAAACGAGATTTGACGCGTCGTTTTCCGAAGCTTGATTTTAGCCAGATCAACAGGAACAAACTACGCATCACCGCACCTACATACCAGGTGGCGAATGAAATTGCTGGCGACAGGGCGTACAATGTTGAATATATGGTTTATGTCCCCTCGCGGGAGGTCGAAATTGAAGGTGTGATCAACGCAGCGAGCCTGACTTGCAAGGATGTACTTGCGGGAAAAGGCCGCCTAAAGAATGCAATGGAGTCTACCGTGGATATTCTGGACTGCAAGGAATTGCATTCAGCAGCCACGGTAGATGGAAAGAAGGTATATTCCAAGTCAGGTTCGCTCTGGGTGACGTTCGTCGGTTGGGTGCTCCCAAATAATGTAGATATATAAAACATGCTATTTTGGGTGCGTCTTTTTGTGCCAAGGGCATTTAATTGTACAAATGCAAACAACTTGGTCACACTGCCGAGTTTTGTGACAACAAACCACGTTGTGGCAAATGTTCTGAAAGGCATCGGGAGGAGTCCTGCCAGCAACAGGCAACAAAATGTGCTTATTGTGGTTTGAATCCTCCCCATGGTTTTGCAGGAATGCCCGGTGTACAAAAGCGCACCCAAAAAGTGAAGCGCTCGTTGGTACAGCGCTCCAAGCAGTCGTATGCGGAAATGGTTAAGTCGCAAGACACATCCGCCACAGCCACTGCATCGACTGCTATTTCAGCCACCGTTCGTGTAAGTGATTATTATGATTCCATATTCATTGATGAATTGGACTCTGACGCAGCCGATATGGATGATCCTGCGGAGGTACACGTGCCCGAAAAGAGGAAGCAACCGTCTTCCCCGGGATCACGCCGCAAGAGAACAAAAATCATCCATAAAAGCTTGGCAAAATCTGAAGGTAATGCGGGTTTATTTAAAATCCCGAAGCAACCTGTCCCTACTGCTTCTTTTAATCCTAGTTGCAGTAAGACATTCCCGCCATTGCCAAAATCCGATGTTTCGAAGAAACATCCGGCTAGGAGAATCAACGAAAGAAAAAAAGTAATTCGCACTTCTAGTAAAAGTATTCCGTACAAGCGAGGATTGATCTCCTTTAAGGACCTTGTGGACCGTTTTTTGAATTTATTCAATATTCCGAATTCATTGAGGCCTATCATTGACCTTTTATACCAACAGTGGAAAGTTATCTGAAGCAATTGACTGTTTCATGGCCCCTTCTTGCAGGAATTGTATCTTTCGATGGATAATACGGCCAATACCCAAGATACAATCACTGTGCTGCAGTGGAACTGTCATAGTCTAAAAAATAAATGAGACGTGTTCAAGTTTTTGATTCGCATATTCCGATTGAGATATATTTGCACTCTGTGAAACATGGCTTTCTCCTGAAGATGAAATCAACTTCCACGATTTTAATATTATTCGCCAAGATCGGAATGATCATTATGGTGGCGTTCTTTTGGGGATCAAAAAGTGCTACTCCTTCTACAGAATTCCCATTCCAACTGTTAATGGCCTAGAGATCGTCGCTTGCCAAATAAATGTAAAGAATAAAGATCTTTGCATAACTTCAGTGTACATTCCTCCAAATGTCTCTATTAATCGTCGACATTTTTGGAGCGCAGTCTCCCTCCTATCATCTCCAGTATTGATATTGGGTGATATGAACGCACATGGTATTGGATGGGGCGAAACGTATGACGATTATAGAGCGCCTATTTTCTATGATTTGTGTGACGATTTCAATTTGAATATTTTGAACACTGGTGAAGTAACTCGAATAGGACCAAATGGTCAACAAAGCCGTATTGATCTGTCTTTATGTTCAAATTCACTATCATTAGATTGCACGTGGAAGGTAATTCAAGATCCCCATGGTAGTGACCATATGCCGATAGTCACCACAATTAAGAGTGGCTATCAACAATCTGAGCCAGATAATGTTCCTTTCGATCTCACGAAGAACATTGACTGGCAAAAATTTGCATGGGCGGTAAAAATTGGTATTGACTCAACTGATACACATCCACCTTTGGATGAATATCGATTCCTTATTGAGTTGATTCAAAAAAGCGCACTAGAAGCTCAGGAACGACGCGTTCCAAGTACATCTGTCATCAGAAGACCAGCCACTCCTGGATGGGATGATGAATGTACTAAGTTGTATTCTGAGAAATCTGATGCCTTCAATGCCTTCCTTAAACACGGAAGGTCAGAGCTTTTTGAAGAGTATTTGAGGCTCGAAAGAAAACTCAAAAATCTTCTCAAGGCAAAAAACGTAGCTACTGACGACGCTTTGTCGAGGGCCGATCACGAGAAACCTCAATCACAACACTTTGGAAAACGGCTCGCAACATGCGGAACCGCACTTCCACCAATCAGAGTTAAGAATACTCCAATCGATCGACATTCAACTTCGCAAAAAGGTCTGCCCAGATTCCGTACCAGCAGAACCGCTATTTCGAGAATCAGTCACTGATCCCGGTTCTTTGGGTGGACCATTCACAATGCTGGAACTTTCTATGTCTCTTCTTTCATCGAATAACTCTGCTCCGGGATGCGATAACATCAAATTCAATCTTCTTAAAAACCTCCCAGATATCGCAAAAAGACGATTACTTGACCTGTACAACTGTTTCATGGAGTACAACATTGTGCCACCTGAATGGCGACAGGTCAAAGTAATAGCTATTCAAAAGCCTCGGAAATCAGCGTCTAATCACAATTCATACCGACCGATTGCCATGCTATCATGCATGAGAAAGTTATTAGAGAAAATGATCCTTTCAAGAGTCGACCATTGGGTCGAACAAAATGCATTACTCTCAAATACTCAGTTTGGATTTCGTAAAGGTAAAGGAACAAACGATTGTCTAGCGTTGCCCTCTTCAGATATTCAGCTGGCCTTTGCGCACAAGAAGCAATTGGCTTCAGTATTCTTGGATATTAAGGGCGCTTTTGATTCAGTTTCCATAGAAGTACTGTCAGACAATCTGCACAGTAGTGGATTACCCGTTATTTTGAACAATTTCTTGTATAATTTGTTGTCAGAAAAACAAATGAATTTCACACTCGGCACTCTGACAACTTCCAGAAATAGCTACATGGGCCTTCCCAAGGATCATGTTTAAGTCCCTTGCTTTATAATTTCTATGTTAAAGATATTGACAATTGTTTGGAAGGACAATGCACGCTCAGACAACTTGCAGATGATGCCGTGGTCTCTCTAAGAGGTCCATGTGCAGCTGTCTTGCAAGGACCATTGCAAAGTACCCTAGATAATCTGACTGTTTGGGCCAGACATCTAGGGATCGAGTTTTCACCGCAAAAAACTCAGTTGGTTGTGTTTACTAGGAAGCGGTACCCAGCTCAACTGAAACTAAAACTGTTGAATGATGACATCAACCAATCTTTATCTTATAAATACCTTGAGGTCGTGTTTGATTCTAAATGTACATGGAAACTTCATTTTGAGTATTTGATACAAAAATGCCGGAAAAGGATCCATTTTCTACGTTCTATCTCCGGAACCTGGTGGGGTGCTCACCCGGAAGACCTCATCAAACTCTATAGAACGACTATTCTCTCTGTTTTAGAGTATGGCTCTTTCTGCTTCCTCTCAGCAGCTGATTGTCACCTGATCAAATTGGAACGAATTCAGTATCGTTGTTTGCGTATTGCCCTTGGCTGCATGCATTCAACGCATAACATGAGCCTGGAGGTGCTTGCTGGAGTCACTCCTTTAAAGCACCGTTACTGGGAGCTCTCACTTAGAATACTCGTCAAATGTGGAACAAGTAACACACTTGTCTTAGATAACTTCGATAAAATGCTTGAACTGACTTGTCGTTCAAGATTCCTTAGAATCTATCTCAACTACATTTCTTCAGATCTTTGTCTTCCGTGTTATAATCCACCTCGATTTCACTTCACCAACGACAGTTCCTCAATTGAATACACCCCCCTGGCGTCCTATACTATCACAAGGGTTTGACAATAGCCACCATGTCCACGGACGGTAGCTCATTACCGTCCGTTGTTATTGTACGAAAATAAACATCATGTGTTTTGTTTACTATTTGTTTTGGTTAAATCTAAAAATTGTTTTCAAGATAATTTTGCAAGATTTACATCTTTGACCATGGGATGTATGTTATTTGATGATAAAATATAATAAACTTACGAATTGGAGGGAATCTACAGGTGAAATCAAGCGCTACACGAAATCATTTTTCGTAACTTGTTCTCCTGCTCCGAATCAAACAAAAGATATTATTATTGTTTATACTGTGTTGAGCATCACAGTTGAAATAGTCCCGGAATGCAAATCGAACAACATTCATTAGTGAAATTGAAATGAAATAAATGGTGTGCTGAAAGATGTTTTAGGATTATATTTTCATGCCTATAATAGCTGGTATTAATTTTGAACAAATTGAAAAAGTGTAGCCAACAATATTTTGGAAGAAATCCAGTTGCTTATAAAAGCACGATTCGGGAGAAGTACTTTCCAAAATGTATGCTGGACATATTCATGAAGATGTTCGCTACGCTGAGAAGCATCTCTTGCCACGGGGCTGATTGAATACGATCTGTCCATGAAACATGCTATTCAAGGAATACCAGATCATCTTCGACAAATATCTATTCCCACCCTTTTTTCAGAAAAATATGAACATGTCAATTGCAACAACAGATATTTCACTGATGGTTCTCGCATTAACGGATCCACTGGCTTCGGTGTTTTCGATGTAACTTCAACCACCTTCCGGAAACTTCAGGAACCGTGTTCGGTTTATGTTGCTGAGCTGGCAGCAATTAACTTCGCTTTGGGGATAATTTCCAATCAGCCCGTAGACCATTATTTCATCTTCTCGGATAGTCATAGTTCTATCGAGGCACTCCGGTCGATGAAACCTGTTAAGCACGCATCTTACTTTCTTACAAACATAAGAGAGCAGATGCGTGTTTTGGTCGAAAGATCATTCAAGATTACCTTTGTGTGGGTCCCATCTCACTGCTCAATCTACGGCAATGAGAAGGCAGACTCGCTGGCAAAGGTGGGCGGACAGGAAGGTGAGGTTTATGATAGACAATTCTCGAGCAACGAGTTTTTCCCATTAGTCCGTCAGAGTACTCTTCAAAGTTGGCAAAGAAATTGGACACACAACGAACTTGGACGGTGGCTATTTTCCATAGTTCCAAAAGATTCTGGGCGAGCGTGGTTCAGAGGTGAGGACTTAAGTCGAGGCTTCATTCGCACGATGTCGAGGCTTATGTCCAATCACTATTCACTAAACGCACATCTGTACAGAATAAACCTTGTCGATAGCAACTTATGTAGGTGCGGAGCCGGTTATGATGACATCGATCACGTAATTTGGTCCTGCTCGGAAAATGACGCCTCCAGAGAGCAATTATTGGATACCCTTGTGGCCCGAGGTAAACAACCCTTCAGAGAAGTTCGCGGTGTTTTTGGAGATCGTGATGTTGTCTATATGCAGGCCATTTATAGTTTTCTTTGTGCTTCTGACATAAAAATCTAACATTTTGTTTTTTTCTTTCTTTTTTTTAACTAATTTTATTTGCTAATTATCTAATACATGCATTCATCTCTTAGACTAGGTGTTCCGTGTTTTCTTAACACTATCATCCTTATTTGCTATGTTATATTTTTAGTTATTATTGATACATTTCAATTGCCTCTGGCAGTTAGAATTTTTCCTCTGGTTGAATTGAACCATGTAGGAATTACAATGTTTTCAACTTAAACTAATCTTAACCTATTTTATACTAAGGGTACAAGGAGTTAATCGTTGCAATAGAAGATTGCAACGATTTTTATCTAAAATTGGAAATTATGTTGTTGGACATTTGTTGCAATGTCTCAATATTAGAAATTCTATGAAGTTCATTGGTACTATACCACGGAGGCAACTTCAGAATCATTTTCAGAATTTTATTTTGAATCCTCTGAAGTGCCTTCTTTCTGGTATTGCAGCAACTAGTCCATATTGGCACAGCATACAACATGGCAGGTCTAAAAATTTGTTTGTAAATCAAAAGTTTGTTCTTAAGACAAAGTTTTGATTTTCTGTTTATAAGTGGATATAGACACTTAATATATTTGTTACATTTGGCTTGAAGGCCTTCAATGTGATTTTTAAAAGGTAATTTTTGATCTAGCAGACGTCCTAAATATTTAGCTTCGCTAGACCAATTAATTGGAACCCCATTCATAGTGACAATATGTCTGCTAGAAGGTTTCAAATAAGAAGCTCTCGGCTTATGTGGGAAAATTATAAGCTGAGTTTTGGAAGCATTCGGGGATATTTTCCATTTTTGCAAGTAAGTGGAGAAAATATCCAAACTTTTTTGCAATCTACTACAAATGACACGAAGGGTACGCCCTTTGGCTGAGAGACCTGTGTCATCTGCAAACAAAGATTTTTGACACCCTGGTGGTAAATCAGGTAAGTCAGAAGTAAAAATGTTATACAAAATGGGCCCCAGTATGCTGCCTTGGGGAACACCAGCTCTTACAGGTAATCTATCAGATTTAGAGTACTGATAGTTTACCTGCAGTGAGCGATCTGATAAATAATTTTGGATCAGTTTAATAATGTACACAGGAAAATTAAAATTCATCAATTTTACAATCAAACCTTCATGCCAAACACTGTCAAATGCTTTCTCTATATCAAGAAGAGCAACTCCAGTCGAATATCCTTCAGATTTGTTGAGCCGAATTAAGTTCGTAACTCTTAATAACTGATGAGTGGTTGAATGCCCATGGCGAAAACCAAATTGCTCATCAGCCAAATAGAATTGTCATTAATATGAACCATCATTCTATTTAAAATAATCTTTTCAAACAGTTTGCTTATTGAAGAAAGCAAACTGATAGGGCGATAACTAGAAGCCTCAGCTGGATTTTTGTCCGGCTTCAAAATTGGAACAACTTTGGCGTTTTTCCATTTATCGGGAAAGTATGCCAATTGAAAACATTTATTAAATAAATTAACCAAAAAGGACAAAGAGCTCTCAGGAAGTTTTTCAATAAGTATGTAGAAAATACCATCATCACCCGGGGCTTTCATATTTTTAAATTTTCTAGTAATAGATCTCACTTCATCCAAATTAGTTCCCAACGAAGGGTCAAAAACATTATCTTGATTGAGAATGTCTTCGAAGCTCCGTGTAACCTGATCCTCAATTGGACTAGTGAGACCTAGACTAAAATTATGGGCACTCTCGAACTGCTGAGCAAGTTTTTGAGCCTTTTCGCCATTTGTTAATAAAATTTTATTTCCCTCTTTAAGCGCTGGAATTGGCTTTTGAGGTTTTTTAAGAATTTTCGTTAATTTCCAAAAGGGTTTCGAACTGGGATCCAACTTCGAGACATTATTCTCAAAGTTGGTATTTCTCAGAATAGCGGTTTTTTAATTTCATTTTGCAAATCTCGCCAAATAACTTTCAACGCGGGATCGCGAGTTCTTTGGTATTGCCTTCGCCTCACATTTTTAAGACGGATCAATAGCTGAAGATCGTCGTCAATAATAATGGAGTTGAATTTAATTTCACATTTAGGAATTGCAATGCCTCTGGCTTCGACAATTAAATTTGTCAAAGATACGAGAGCATTATCAATATCACTTTTGGTATCGAGAGGAATATCAACATCAAAATTCCTATCGATATACGTTTTATATAAATCCCAATCAGCTCTATGATAATTGAAAGTAGAGCTGATTGGATTATAAATGGCTTCTTGTGAGATTTCAAATGTCACAGGAAGGTGATCAGAGTCAAAGTCAGCATGAGTTACCAATTGGCCACACAGCTGACTTGAATCCGTTAAAACCAAATCAATTGTCGAAGGATTTCGAGTGGATGAAAAACAAGTTGGGCCATTGGGATATTGAATAGTATAATATCCCGCAGAACAATCTTCAAATAAAATGTTGCCGTTGGAATTGCTTTGAGCATTATTCCATGAACGGTGTTTGGCATTGAAGTCACCAATTACGAAGAATTTTGATTTATTGCGAGTCAGAATTTGAAGATCAGCTTTCAACAAATTCTTTTGCTGCCCATTGCATTGAAAAGGCAAATAGGCTGCAATGAAGGAAAATTGACCAAAATTTGTTTTAACAGAAACTCCCAAGGTTTCAAAAACTTTGGTTTCAAACGAAGAAATTAATTTATGATACGTCTATTGATGACAATGGCGACCCCACCACAGGCGCTGTCAAGACGATCATTTCTGTAGATAAAATAATTTGGATCTCTTTTAATGGAGAGTCCTGGTTTTAAATAAGTTTCTGTTATAATGGCAATATGCACATTATGAATTGTTAGGAAGTTGAATAATTCATCTTCCTTACCCTTTAGAGAGCGGGCATTCCAATTTAGAACTTTCACACAATTATTTGGATCCATTGAAACGGAGTCCGATAACAATTTTTTGTGTGTACTTTATACCAACCTGAACAGCTTCAGGAATGGTATTTGCTTTGAATATTGCATCAATCATGTGATGCAATTGTTCAGTTAAAAAATCAAAATCGGAAGCAGTCATGCTACCTGAATCGCAACATGACCATTATTTTCCGTTGGGACATGGGTATAAACCTCATTTTGAGAAGAGAAATTTTGTCTACCAGCAGCGATGTTTGCATACGTAGGTACATTGGAAAAATTGGAATTTACTGAATTGCTTGCTACCCGTTGACGAGCGGCAAAATTTGTTTGTGAATTGTGGTGGGTATGAATTGCTCGACCGGTAACTGGTTTCGAAATTTGAGCGTTTGAAAAATTTCTACCCGTCGAATCTGGGATCCGATTGGAATTTCCCGTCATCAATTTTGCACGGGAATTCAAAACTTTTTTGCGTGAAGGGCATTCCCAGAAATTGGATTTATGATTGCCCCCACAATTTGCACATTTAAATTTATTGGAATCTTCTCTCGCAGGACATGCGTCCTTGGCGTGAGAGGTTCCACCACAAATCATGCATTTAGCATCCATGTGACAATGTTTGGTTCCATGACCCCACTTTTGGCACTTACGGCACTGGGTGGGTTTTGGAAATTTCCAGGCCTGTGGAAATGTTCCCATGTAACACGGACATGGGACATAATACAGGCCTTTTCCAAACTTTTTTCATATTATTTAGTTCACTTTTGTTAAAATGAACTAAATAAAATTCTTGAGAAATGCCCCTCTGGGAAGTACCAGAATGGGATTTCTTTTTCATCTTAATTACTTGGACTGGTGAAAATCCAAGTAATTGACAAATTTCAATTTTAATTCCATCCAGTGATTTATCATCACTGGGAAGACCTTTCAAGACGACTTTGAACAATCGCTCAGTTTTGTCGTCGTATGTGAAGAATTTATGGCGCTTCTCAGTTAAATACTGAAGAAGACGTTTGCGATCGTCAAAGGATCCCGGCAAAACGCGGCAGTCACCCTTCCTAGCAATCTGAAATGAAACCTTGATCCCCTGAAGGTTACTCAAAATCTCATTCCGGAAGCCAGAAAATTCGGCAACAGATACCACAATTGGCGGAATCCTTTGCTTTTTCGCATGAATCGAATCACCTGGGCTTGAGGTATATTCGATTTGCTCAATTTCATCATTAATCAAATCGAACTGATTGCTCAGTTCGATTGGAGAAGAATTATTTCCGATATTAGAGTTAGAAGGAATATCTGAATTCTCCAGCTTCCTTCTATTTTTTCCGCGCTTTGGCAGGATGGTCTTGAAACCTTGTTTCTTTGAAGGAAGTGGAGAATTCAGAGACTCCCCCTTCCTCTTGTTTTTATTAATGCTCATGGCTGAGCGTAGAGACGTGACCTTCTAAGAGGTTTTTTCCCAGAACGGTGTCCCTGCAGGATTACCACCGCTTGTCGGAATTTTACTTCCGCAAACGGGTCCAACGTAAAACGAAGGCACGGGTCCTTGCAAAGATCGTAACGGGATCAGTGGGTACAAATAGCGCTAAGAAGCACCGTTGAAATTAAAATAGCTTCGGGTAGTATTAAAAACTTCCTTCCGCAAAGAGAGAAAGAACCGCACAGCACGAAAGCACGATGCACGATCCAAATGATTATGGATCAGTCGTAGCCAAGCAAATCCGACATTCGATTTGCTTTTTTACCGATGAAAACAAGCGTAGAACACGTCCTCACGCTTCAAGAATAGAACACTGAATGATGCGCAAACGCATTTTCATCATCATACCAAAAGATATTTTAGTTACTAGATAAAGATTGTCGCTTCGGTTCCCTTTGTTCTGCTGTCCGAAACATGTGTGGTACATACCTAATGGAACGTACACACGGTCAAGCAGTTTGACCAACATTGACTCCACCTCTCGTTTGTTCCAACATCCATCAAGTTCTACCAACAGCGGCACGAACAATCAATTTATTCGACCAACAATATCACACACGAACGACCGGAGCGCTAACTTGAGCATCAACCATCAAAAAATATATGGGGGTTTGTGCAACTTCACTACAAATACTCAAACATGTTCGGCGAACCTTGACTCCACCCCCGACAACTCAAACCAAAATCAAACCGTTTTAATTTTTTCCAACCGAGCCGCCAACTGTCAAATGGTTGTTCGAACAACTTCACACACGTTCCAACAAAGCAGCAACCGAAGCGTTTTCTTGGGGGTGGAGTCAATGTTCGTCGAACTGCTTGACTGGTGTGTACGTTGCATAAACTAAACTAACTAACTAAAATATCTTTTATCATACCGCTTCGACTCGACCGGGAATACGGTTTCTCTCTCTAACTTATTCTCTTTGTTGTCGATAGACGCTTTTGCTCTCTTTCGTTCCATTTTCGCCAAAATTGATGACAGCAAGCTTAAATCCCACCTTCATTTCGAACCTTGTGTTTACACTCTTATAAGGAAATAACAAATACCTTCAAAAAAATCAAACAATCTGATCCATAATCATTTGGATAATTCACGACCAGTATATTCCCCACAAGTTCCTCCATTGAATACGATCTGTAAATGAAACATGCAATTCAAGGAATAACAGATTATCTTCGAAATATTTCCATTAGCCCTATTTTTTCTTAAAAATATGAACATGTCAGTCAGATACTTCACTGATGAGTCTGGCATCAACGGATCCACTGGCTTCGGTGTTTTCAACGAAAATTCGACAACCTACCGAAAACATCAAGAGCCGTGCTCGGTTTATGTTGCTAAGCTGGCATCAATTAACTTCGCAACATTTGAAAAGGGCGTAACAGCCAAAATTATTCCTCCTGATTCCTTCCTTCTGATTCCTCGTCTACATATATTGCTATATATGTAGACAAAGATTTCATCATTTCTAGATTTCATCTTCTCGGATAGTCTTAGGATAGTCTTAGCTTTATCGAGGCACTCCGGTCAATGAAACCAGTTAAGCACGCATCTTACTTTCTTACAATAATAAGATGGAGATGCGTAATTTGGTCGAAAAATCATTCAAGATTGCCTTTGTATGGGTCCCATCCCATTGTCTAATCTATGGCAATGAAAAAGCGGACTCGCTTGCAAAGGTGGGCGCACGGAAAGGTGAAGTTTATGATAGACAAATCTCGAACAACGAGTTTTTCCCATTAGTCCGACAGAGTACGCTTCAAAATTGGCAAATGAACTGGTATTGTGTGCAGTACTGGTTGTTTTCGTGATCGTCATGTGAAAGCGAAAACAGTTGCATTTTCATTTTCAAGGGACCAAATGAAAATATAGCGGGATCCCGATCACCTGTCACATTTCAAGCAGTCATGATGGGAATGTTGCTTTGTTTTTAAATCTAAATTTCTGAATAGTTTTGACAGATCAGTGCAAATAACGATGACTAGGCGTTTAAATTATTATATTGTTCCTGATTTTCGAGTTAGAAGTAACATTATTGAAGAAAAGAAGAAACAGCAGCATCAGAGTAAAATCAGCAGTGATTCAAATCGTTCAGGGCTGACAGTTTGAATATGCATCTGAAACATTAAGTTTTCCAGCAGCTGTTCTAGATTCATTTTTTATACCAGTCAACTGTCAAAAAAATAAAACTGGTATAACGCTCAGTTCTATTTTCTGCAGATTTGAATAACGATTGAATCACGAGATTTAGGGTCTGTCTCATTTGGAGAATTAAACTTAAAAGTGACAGTTCGAAAATTAGCTAAAAACCCGGTCATAAGAATGGCTGGTGCTACCCAGCAATTCCAATAAGACATCGATGCAAAATGATTCGATATCTGTCAAAAGTAATCTTGCTCTGCGAGCAGGGTTATTTGATAATTATTGAAATGTCACTTTTAAGTTTAATTTCCGTTTAATTCTCCAAATGAGACAGACCCTTAAATATTTTTCAGTTGTTTTGGAGTATGAACGCGTAATTTCATCTACGGATCAATCCACTTTGCAGTTACGGCGCCTTTATTGGCAGCAACATAATAATTTTATTTAATTAAAAATTTGAAAAAAAAAATGAATGGAACACTGCTGGGGAAACCAGCGAGTTTGTTCTATTTTGCTCCAGATTCAAACTAGAATAGTGGTCGAAAATTTGGAATGAGACTGAATCACTCCTGATTTTACTCTCAGAGAGCAACTATTGGATACCCTCCCTTGTGGTGTTTTCGAGGATCGCGATTTGGAATATATTCAGGCCATCTAATGCTTTTCTTTGCTTGTCTGACATCAAAGTCTAAAACTTTATTTTTTTCTTTCTCAGTGTTTTGTCTCTGTCTCATTGTTCCGTGTAGCATAAAGCTCTGGCCATCCGGAAGAAGCTTTCTGATGAAACTCAATTTGCACAAGACGCTACGCTACGGATGAACAGTTGAAATACCCCAAACCTAAATCGCAATCAGGTCCATCCTACGCGCGGCTACAAAGCAAGACCATGCTGAGGGTGGCTGGGTTCAATATCCGGTGCCAGTCTAGGCAATTTTCGGATTGTAAATTATCTCAACTTCCCTGGGCATAAAAGTATCATCGTGCTAGCCTCATGATATACGTATGCAAAAATGGTAACCTGGCTTAGAAACCTCGCAGTTAATAACTGTGGAAGTGCTTAATGAACACTAAGCTGCGAGGCGGCCCTGTCCCAGTGTGGGGATGTAATGCCAATAAGAAGAAGAAGAATCTTGGTCTATGTCCCCTTCCCGTTACTAACTGTTGATAATAATGATATAGATTGTGAATATCATAAAGAGTTTCTGCTCTGTTAAATGTTATACACGCCTGAGCCTTACAAATAAATGCAAAAGATATAAAAAATAAGAAAAAATATTTTAATGGAAAGTATTTGTTCAATGAAACTCCGGGAAATAGGTTTCCGCATAGTGGAGCTCCGCAAAATGGCGTTTCGCAATTTATCATACAATCGATACATCACTGTTCACTTGTCATAAGACGAGTTAATACAATCCCATTGAATTCCACCACTTAATTGTATCTTGACAGATACGTATTTCGACCTCAAATGTAAGGCCGTCTTCTGTGAGGTCGAAATACGTATCTGTCAAGATACAATTAAGTGGTGGAATTCAATGGGATTGTATTAACTCGTCTTATGACAAGTGAAGACATTCCACTAAAAAGCTCAAAATAATTTTCTTAACATCACTGTTGTTCAAATAGTCTCATCATATTCAGCTATGTAAAAATGTAGTCCAAAATAAACAAAGTGTCCTTTGCCACTGACATGCTTCCCAAATAAAACTATAAACGATTCAGAAAAATATATTAAGCTCTTTTAGTGGAATGTATTAAACCGTCTAAGACGAATTAAGTACTGTCCATTTAATTCCACTAGTTAATTTTCGTAATCTTTGCAGATACGTAGCTGACCACAACTGTGTGGTCGTCTTCAGTGTCTTGTCGAGTCGAGTCAAGTACAAGACACTGAAGACGACCACACAGTTGTGGTCGAAATACGTATCTGCAAAGATTACGAAAATTAACTAGTGGAATTAAATGGACAGTACTTAATTCGTCTTAGACGGTTTTATAAACGATTACTTACCATTCGCTTTTCCATTTTACATTTAATATCTCTGGCAAGCGTGAAAAATGCCTCGTCTACATTAATGCTAGCTTTCGCCGAAGTTTCCATAAATTTTATACCATACTCTACTGCTAACTGTTCGCCTCGGTCCCTGGTTACCTACGATAGACAGGTGTTCGTTAATATTCGTTATATTTGAAAGTAGAAACTCCAGTATCTTACTTGTCGCTTCTCGTTTAGCTCGCATTTGTTGCCTAGAAGCATCTTTTCTACATCGGCCGACGCATTCTCCTCTATATTCCGGATCCAGTTTTTAATGTTTTCGAATGACTTTTCCTGTGTGATGTCGTACACTAGCATGATACCCATCGCACCCCGGTAATACGCCGTTGTAATCGTTCGGAAACGTTCCTGTCCGGCTGTGTCCCTGTGTTTCCGGAATATCAAATGTTAAATCTTTAACTGTGGGAAACGCAAACTGTAAGCGCTTACCATATCTGTAATTTGATTTTTTTGCCGTCTAATTCGATGGTCCTTATTTTGAAATCAATTCCTGGAAGTGAAAAAGAGAATATTTTGGATAAATAAAAGTACATAATTGTTTGATATGCTTGAGGAAAGAAATTTTCCCATATAAACTTCGTGCTCGTTGAGCATTCACTTAGGGTGAAGCCGGAGTAAACGCGACACATAACCAGGTCGTTAACGGAGACTGTGGAGATTCCGCAGAGTGAGGGCAGCTTCGGCGGCAAGCGGGTGGCAGTGGGTGGTACACCCACACACGCCCAAGTAGTGCACATGTGGTGCAAGCGAATGGGAGTTGGGGGTATTACTCGGTATACCCCCACAGAATGAGGGACCGAGTGTATGGGTGAGCACACAAGTAAGCCTCGCATGGTACGCATGGTCGGTAGTGTTAGAATGACTGAAGTCTGGTGAGGCCTGGCAGGAGTGTCGGGGGGCAGATACCTCTGCGGCACCTCAGATGTAGGGGACACGAAAGTCTCGCTATGACTAGCAGAAGTGTCGGGGGGTTGTGCTTCTGCGGCACCTCAGAAATAGGAGACATGAAAGGGTCTGCCTCGTAGCTGAAGTAGGAGCGGCATAGGAGCCACCAACCTAGGGTCGCCTCCGGCTTGGTATAGTCTGTGCTCTGCTCTGTGCACGTTGTTATTTATTATTAAGATTTCTAATACTTTTTTGCCAAAGCAGGCGCTTATTTATTTATTTATTCAGACTAAGGCCGAAGTGACCTGTGCGGTATATAAGAGTCTTCTCCATTCGGCTCGGACCATGGCTACACGTCGCCAACCACGCAGTCTACGGAGGGTCCGCAAGTCATCTTCCACCTGATCGATCCACCTTGCCCGCTGCGCACCTCGCCTTCTTGTGCTCGTCGGATCGTTGTCGAGAACCATTTTCACCGGGTTATTGTCCGACATTCTGGCTACGTGCCCGGCTCACCGCAGTCGTCCGATTTTCGCGGTGTGAACGATGGATGGTCGCATCGCTTACCAAGGTGAATCCAGATAAATTATCGTTTGTAACTAAAACGATATCCTATCCCAAGACAATCGTGGAGATGCAGAGGTATATTCGGTCTCTAGTAGCAACAAGAGTCGGACTAACAATCCTTCCATTCCTATATGACCGTAAGGACGTGGTCGGCGCCGTTATTGACTTTAAATATTTGAGCTCCCGAAATATGTACATTGAGAATGGGTAGCTAATCCCAAGCCCCATTCATTGTGTTCTCTGTACAATTTCGCAAGTTCAGTCAATCACGGAGTAGCAACTACGAATTGTGCGGTCATAATGCTTATGCTCATGCTGATGCTTTTAAAAGAGGTTTTTAAAAATCAGCCGAGTCAGCTATTGGCTTTGCGAATATATTTAGATCCTCGATCCGCTGTGCCCCTCCTGCTTTCATTACTATATACCCAATCATAAACTGGGACACAAAACCCATTAAATTAATCACTGTTGAAAATCTAATGACAACACCGAGATTCACAGCGAATCTGGAGTACGGAGAAGATCAGAACAGCGTTTGGGCCAAAAAGTACTAAGTGCACGCAAAAAAATATTGCAGTCGAAACTACCATTCCTAGGGTTATTTTAAGAATATACACCGACGATTTTCAGCAGATAACAAACCCGTTTGATTTTACCATGAGGGCAGTAAAAATCAACTGTGGACCATGCGGAATGTTGTCACATATGAACTGAAACAGTGGTGAATTTCTCTGAAACCACACAGAAAAAAAATCCGCGGTATAAACTACTATTTTGTAGACTACGCTGTGTTTTTAAAACTACCACGAAATTTCAGTAAATTTTACCATGGTTTCAGAGAAATTCTGACTGAAATTTATTAATTACTGAAATTTCGTGGTTCTTTATGCTGTCAGTTTTCAAATTTGTGCTGTGATTTTGTTTTGGTTCATTTGTATGGATTTGACAGTCGGATTAACGAGAGAAACCCCGATAGTCCGGCAATACATTTGTTGTCGGATCAGCGGAGGTATACTGTCGTTTTAAAACAGAGCGTAGTCTACAAAATAGTAGTTTTTACCACGGAATATTTTTCTGTGTGGTATTTTTTTCTAAATTCGTCATTTCATGTCCGTCATATAAAGTTTCAATTTTTTCAACATTTTTTCTCATTCCCCGACGCTGCTCACGAAACATAGTTAAAAGTTTCAAAATAGTTAAAAATAGTGACTTTTCCCGAGAAAAAGTGACTTGAGGTCGAAAAAAGAGACTTTGTAGTGACTAAACCAGAGGGGCGACAACGGATTTTTTTCATATGGAGTTTGGCAAGTATGACAGTACCCTCTTATTTGGCGCATAAATTTATACTCCAATGTCAAAATGCTCATATACTATCAGGAATTGTCGTGGTGTTTGTGAAAATTTGTATTGTTTACCGTTTTTACAAAAGAGAGTGGTGTCGAACGCACATATTAAATTAAAGATTGCAACGAACAAAAATACACCAAATCCGTTAAAATGTTTTCACTCTATTCCTTACGCGAGCTACGCTGATAAATAATTATGTTGGTAGAAGAAACTCTGTGCTACGCAGAAACAGTTGTTTCTGGCATTATCAAAACCGTGTGCGTTTCATTACATTCTCACTCACCGCAGTGTTTATTTTTCACAAGAGCATGATTCAGAATAAGTGTAGAAGATCCTCTTTGCGTAACTCTATACATATAAGTATAAGGCATTTTATGAGACGTTTCGCGGTGGCCCGTTTATTTACTTCTAATGTTTTGATTTGGTATGATTCTGCGTGAACATTCCGTTAGGTCCGAACACAAAATAATGTTTGTAACGTTTTACTTTTCATTCGTGTTTTCTTCAGCATTTCATGCTTAGAATGCAATGGTATGAATTATCTAACGATACATTTTAAGAATCATGTGAAAAACTATCTTCTAAAACCCTGGTAAACGAAAAGTAAAACAGGCAGAATTGATACTGGGACCCATCGGAATGTTCGGCGCGAAATTACCAAACAAACGGGCTCCCACTAATTGTCAAAGTAGATAAACACGAGAAAAACAGCTGTTTCGATCTGTCTCATAAAATGCCTTATTTTCGAATGGTTTTTTGCCAGGGGTATGGTCCAATGCACCGAGTTCATCATTGACGTTTGAGACGGGCGCTGTTTACTAAGAATGAATACTTTTTCATTCATCGAGTTCATGCAAGTGTTCATTTTTAGTAAACAGCGCCCGTCTCAAACGTCATTGTGTTCATTCGGTGCATTGGACCATAGCAAAAGTCAAAATCACCGAAGCAAACATAAAATACATACCTAAATATGTTTACTCTTTTATTCGTTGACTTACACATATTTATGACTTAAAAATGATTTATTCCTCTGAGTCGTGTAGTGCACTCACGTACACGCCAAAAAATAACGAGTCGTTCACAGGAGTTAACCCCGTTGAAACTCATGGAAAAAGGTCAACTGAATTAAGCGTGCACAAACCGAGAATGTCAGAATGCCCAAAACTGTCAAAATTTCCAAAAATGTCAAATTCATGTTTACTACGGTGCATCTGTGTGGGGTTGACAGCTGCGCTATATCCCTGTTTTTTTACCATAACATATTCATATACCGTCAGTGGGGGTGAAACTGGGCCAAAATGGCCAACTTTCTAAGAAAATGTTATAAAAAACGGAAAGTTAACCTTTTAATCACGTTTTTCGCATCATTATCGTTCGCAAGCATTTTAATCACCCGCGCATAGGGTGACCATATGGTATCCTAAGGGCCGATGCCCACGTAGCGTTTTTTTAACGCTGCGTGCACACGGCGTTAAAAGGACGCATGTGTGCATCAGGAAAAAGCGGTAACGCAGCGTCGCCGCACCGATGCACACCTGCGTTTTTTCAACGCCACGTGCACGCAGCGTTGAAAAAACGCTACGTGGGCATCGGCCCTAAAGGAGGACATGTCCTCTTTTTTCGATAAAATTCGGATGTCCTCCTTTTCCCAAAATTGTGAGTAATTAGCTAGGAAAGAAATGACAAGAATATATTTTAAAGTGAATGAAAGTTAAATGCCTATTCTCCTTTCAAGATGGACTGTATTAGAAAGCTCATTGTGTATACTCTTAGGGATAGAGGGAATATGATACTCGAACTTACTACCGATCCAGTGCTTAAAAGTCGCCATGAAGTCTCCGTAGCTGTAACCACCATGAAAGCATTTGCTTAATTTCTATAAACAACTGTTGAAAGCCTTGTGGTCAGTTAACAGCATAAGCCGTCTAGCTTCATTCGCATGTCATGAACTTACTGATATTCAAGAAATGCAGAGCCATTAGAGGTCTTAAGTGATATACCATCGTTTCGAATTGCATGCGATGGTTAAGTCATTCAAAATTAATCATATGTAAGTTTTTGACGTAGGACTACGTCTGTGTTTTCTATATTGGGGTACACTTTACGATTGCGAAAATCGGGGACCGTCACGAAAATATGATAGACTTTAAACTTTAATATCTAAGCCGTTTCTCGATGGATTTTCAACATTTTTGGACCATTCGATCAAGGATGAGTCAACGCTTATTTGTATTTATATGAAAATACTGATTTTTAACTATTTATTATCAAAAATTGATAAAAAGCTTAGAAATAGGTCAACCAACCAATCACGTACATCCATCACTAGCACAGACATCAAAAATCAATCACTTGCGGGTTTGCATCTAATCCTCAGTTTGAACAAGATTTTACGCAGAGCAGACGCATCAAAGCGATCGCAGCGGAGCGGACACAGCATCGCGGAGGCGCTAATAACATATTCAAAGGAAATCCATCGTATTGGTGGTGGTGCTCGATGTGTTGCTGCAGATCATTCAACCTCAACGAACCAGAATTTCATATGAAGAAAAGGTTCACCATAAAAATAGCACTGTGGCGATCCCGCACCGCCAGTGCCGATGCTGAAAATTTATTACAAATTGTGGTGTCAGTTAGTTGAAAAGGAACATTGGGAAAAGAAAATTGGTTCTTCTCAGGACCAACATTTTACGAAAAGAAAGAGTTAATTGCGAAAATGAACTGTTTCGGTGGCATCGGGTTTGGCGTGGTACCTTGGTTGCTGTTAGTGATTCCATCCGTTCAAATTTACTGCATCATCTCCCTCCGACGCGCTATCAAATTCGCTATTTACGATTGAGTTTTGTACTTTAAAGAAAGTTTATTTCGGATAGTCGGATCAACCTTCTTTTGTATAAAATCAATGAAGACGCCACCTTTGTGGAAACTATCTACAGCAACCACCCATCGGTGAACGTCGCTCGGACAGACAGATGCCAAGAGATAATGTTCGGTAATATGAAGAAACTTCGTCTTGAGTCAAATTTCTGTTGTTACTCTTCGCAACAATACGCATCTTGGATAACCAACAGCTCATAACCAAATTCAGAATCTTGCGAGATAATTTTATTGGATTCTTAGAATTTGTCATTCTCCGAAAGGTCCGTTGTCTGCTGCGGAATCCCGATCAAAATGGCCCGCGCGCGCTAGTAGTAGTAAAATTCTTCTTTATTCAATCATTTTTTGTGCTACAATTATTTTGATAATACATATACAGTGATCGGCCGGTTTGGCCCTTCAACTTCGATTCGATATTTTTTTATATTGTTATCTGAGTTTTAAAATATAATATATCATGACGGCCTTTAGGAGGCACTAGTGTGTTTTCTTTAAATTTGATAACCTAACTACTATGTACACTAATATTTACAATAAAAAATATGATAACCTAGATTGGAACTAGCGCCCTAAGCGCTTCTTGGTCCGAGTGCAAGCAACGGACCCTAAACTTTTCTTTACACTCACCAAAGCGTTCATGTAAGGTTTTTATCCCGGCCAGACGGTGGACCTCGGATGTTCTTGTCCTGGGAGGGGTGTTGAGGATCATCCTCAGGAATTTGTTTTGGACCCGTTGAAGTTTGAGGTGGTGGGTTTTAGCGCAGCTCTCCCAGACCGGCATGCCGTATTCGATCACAGGGAGGATGATTTGCTTGTAGACAGCAAGCCTATTTTTCAGGGACAATGACGACCGGCGGTTGATCAAAGGGTACAGTAGTTTCAACAAAACGTTACACTTTGTCACCGTTTTGTCAACCTGTTGCCTGAAAATAAGCTTGCAGTCGAGGGTCAAGCCAAGGAGTCGGCCTTATTGGCCCATTCCACAGTCGTGCCATTGAGGATGATTTTACAGTCCCCAGGCGAAACATGTTTGGGGGATTTGGAGTGGGGGACAATGATGACCTGGGTCTTCGCCGCGTTGATATAGATCTTCCAGCTGGTGAGGTACACTGTCAGGGCATCCAGGCCTCGTTGGAGTTTTGCCACTAGTGCTCTGATCACTCTACCATTGTAGACGATGGATGTGTCATCTGCGAACAGAGACAGAATGCCGCCTTCTGGAGGTTCTGGCATGTCGGAGGTGAACAGATTGAATAGCAGGAGCCCGAGGATACTGCCCTGGGGGACGCCTGCGACGTTATTGTGCGCATTGGAACTCGCTCCGCTGATTGAGACCCGGAATGTCCTTGCCGACAGGTAATTGTTCATGATTTTCACCAGGTAGCTGGGAAGATTGTAGCGTTGTAGTTTGTACACCAGGCCATCATGCCATACATTGTCAAAAGCCTTCTCGACATCGAGTAAGGCCATGGCGGATGTTTTTGAGACAAACTTGTTCCATCTGAGGACGTTGGTAACTCGAGTCAGTTGGTGTACAGTTGACCGACCACGTCGGAAACCAAACTGAGCAAGATGTTGAGATTTTCGGCAGACTCAAGTAACCGGTGATGAATAGCTTTTTCGAATAGCTTGGATAACCCTGAGAGAAGGCTGATGGGACGATAACTTCAGGGGGAGGAAGGATCCTTCCCAGGCTTCCGGATGGGGATGACTTTCGCTGACTTCCAGGACGATGGCAGCTTTCTTATATCTAATGAAGTAATTCCATTAGCCCCGCCCCTTCATTAATCGTTATGTGTACATTTTATTTACACCCAAAGGGGTGGGGCTAACGGGCTTAATTTATTAAATACAAGAAAGCTGCTATTCGGCGCGCGCGAGCCATTTTGATCGGGATTCCACAAAGAGCGATTCGACATTCGATGCAGCGGAGCGGACACAGCAGCACGAAGGCGGTTGGCGGTCGGAAAACTTTCAACGCAAGGTGCTGTCAAGCGTTTGGATGCAGTTAGTTATTGGAAAGACGCATTGGGAAAAGGAAATTGGTTCTTCTCAGGACCAGCATTTTATGAAAAGAAAGAGTTAATTGCGAAATTGGATTGTTTCAGCGACATCGGGTTTAGCGTGGTAGCTTGGTTGCTGTTAGTGATTCCACCCGTTTAAATTAATTGCATCATCTCCCCCCGCAGCGCTATCAAATTTGCTAGTTACGATTGAGTTTTGCACTTTAAGGTCACTCCTGACAGAATCCAAGTTTCAAAGTGCTCGCGTTTTCGGGAGCACATCACTCGATACGGAAGCAACGCACAACTGTCATTTTTATTTTTTCACGCATGCAGCGACGCAGCAAAGCTAAATCAACAAAAATGACAGTTGTCCACCGCCTCTGTATCGAGTGGTGTGCCCCCGAAAACGCGAGCACTTTGAAACTTGGATTCTGTCAGGAGTGACCTTAAAGAAAGTTCATATCGCAGCAAAGCTAAATCAACAAAAATGACAGTTGTCCACCGCCTCCGTATCGAGTGGTGTGCCCCCGAAAACGCGAGCACTTTGAAACTTGGATTCTGTCAAGAGTGACCTTAAAGAAAGTTCATATCGGATTGTCGGATCAACCTTTTTTTGTATGCATAAAGACCTTTTTGGAGGACACCATCCTCAAAAAAGGCCGAAATAAAGGAGAAATAAGCAGAATCAGAAGTGGCGTGAAACCAAATGCAAATATCTTTATATGCAACGTTTGGTTTTCGCCCGCGATGTAAGCGTTCGTGGCAAAGTAAGGATTGTGATGTCCCCGACTGAAAGCCAGTCGAGTGGCTTCAGCGGCCAATGAGTCATGTTAATTCCACGGTTAGAGACTCAAAGTCCATCCAACTGGGAACAACTATTCAACTTCTTGATTGAGTTGGCCTCCGAGCAGTTTGCTCAATGTTAATAAAACGACACAAATTATTATGGCAAATACCATAAATTTCGAATGGCTACGTAGTCCTACGTCACCTTTGCGTACAACCCGATTGGGCTGCCCCTTTGAGTTTTTTGCTAAAATTCTGTGCAATGGTGCCCTAAATGGCTAAATTGATATATCAAGCATTTGTCCGCCATTTTTTTTAAATATGTTGAAGCTTGTTTTTTTGAATTTCACTATAAATTCGTTCTTTTTTTATATTTTTATAAATTTGTATGTCGTATTTGATTCGACATCCCGAAAAATCAGTCATCTTTTTTTCTTTTTTTTTATTCCCACCTCTTACCCCCACACCAAAGAGAATATCAAACACATGAAGTTTTGTGTTTGGTATTTTCTTTCCCATGTCCTCCTTTTTCAACCAAATGTCCTCCTTTTCGGCATGATTTGGAGGAACTGTCTTCCTTTGGAAAATATTCATATGGTCACCCTACCCGCGCAGCGCTTTCATTTTAGTTTCGTCACTCGTTTCCATATCGGTCACTATTTTCGGCTCTCAATTTGGTTGCTGTATTCCGTACCGGTGACGTTTGACAGTTGACAGTTCATCAAATAGCAGCGCTCTTATCGCGCTATCGAACTTGGTCACCTGTCAGTCGCGCTACTGTTATAGCAGCACGTTTAGTAGCGACTAGAAATACTAGAATAAGAGATCGGCGAAGACGCCATCTTGTTTTCAATCGAACCGTCGAAAGCGGTTCCAATTAGACTTGTTTACTTTTTGCTTCCATAAAGCAGACCCCACACGACGGAAAAAGTTTGACAAACTCTTGATTATTGAAGAAAAAGATTGATGGTGTGAGTGCGAACCCAAAATATTGAAGTAAATATTGAGGGAAATCAGAAAAGTTTGATATTCTTTTCAATATTTCCCCTCATCTCCCCCCGCAGTTTGCCCACAGGAGTCGATGACGGTTGAGTGTGTGCGTGTTTTGTGCGTTATACCGCTATTTGATTCGTATTAGTTCAAGAAAAAATTGAGTTTTTCTTCAGCTACGGCCATGCCGGCTAATCAGTGAAAATATTGAAGAAAAGTTTGATGAAAAGTTTGACGAAAAAAGTATTGTCAATATATGCCTCGTGTGGGGTCTGCTTAAACGATCTCCACCAGTGCGTGAATAAAGCCAAAAAAGCAACCTCTATCATGACGCGAACTCGCACCGGTCGTTGATAAACGGGTTTGGGAAATGTAAACGCAACCTTCGGTGAATAGCGAGTTGGCAAATTTGGCGACCCGCTCCGACCGTTGCCAAACCATTACACGGAAAAATAAAGTAATTCATAAATGAAAAACCTGCCGTCTTCTGAAAAATTGTTCGGTTTTTTATCATCAATCAGATAAATATTGTCGCTGTCGTTGCTGTCCGGAACATCTTTTGCTGGCGAGGATAAGGGATCTAAATGTCAATGAAGGAAAAATACATACGATTTGACAGTTAGGTACCACACATGTTTCGGACAGCAGAACAAAGGGAACCGAAGCGACAATCTTTATTTGGTAACTAGAATATCTTTTGTTCCAACCATCCGGATAACTTTGTAGAAGACGGCAACCTTCTAACTCTTTCCAAGTCTTATAGATCTCAAGATATAAACCTCATTAAGTTGTTGTATGTAAGCTAGTGCACCAAGCAGATGTGTGTCGAACTAATCTGATACAGTAGACCTTTTTAACTGCAATTCGATAGTTGCAACAATTTTGCAGTTATCGAACCGCTAAACTTCAAACTGGTGTCAAACTCAATGACAGCTGCATTGCGCTGCACATTTAGATGCACTTTTATTGCATCTGACGTCGATTGACAACCGTTTGACGTCTAGAATGCGTTGCAGTTATCGAACGACATTCGTTAACTGAAAAGTAAACATTTTGCAGTTATCGAACGGCTACTGTAATCACAAAATCCATTACGCACATACTAGTATTATTACCCTTCTTACACCCTAAGAAGGGTATAAAGATCGCTTGAAAAACCGACTTTTTATCCGAGGCTCGGAGACCCAAGTCGTATATACCAATCAAATCAGCTCGACGAACTGAGCACATGTATGTATGTGTGTGTGTGTGTGCGTGTGTGCGTATGTGTGTGCGTTACAAAAATCTCACATCAAGATCTCAGCCGTCCGTGGACCGATTTGCACGATTTTAACACTAAACGAAAGCTATGACTTGGTCATTGTACGAGTTCAATTTTTTTGCAATCGGACATTTGGTTCCAGAGATATGTGAGAAATACGAACATGAAGTGCATTTTCAGAAAACTAACAAAATAATGTCACATGAATATGTATGAATTTTCAGACTACTAATGAAGGGTAAAAAGGATATTTCTGAAAATTTAACAATTTTTAAAAAATACAAAAAGACTGCAGATTTGATTTGCCGTCTTAAATGGCAATATTATAGCTTCTGTTTAAGCCCAAAAGAGTTCAAATCGGGTCATAGACGGCTGAGATATTGGTGTGACAATTCTTCATTAGTAGTCTGAAAGTATGTCTCATATTCGTATTTCACAGATATCTCTGAAACCGAATTTTCAATTGCAGAAAAAAATGAATGGGTCCAATGACAAAAACATAGCTTTCGTTTAAAGATAAAATCGCACAAATCGGTCCAAGGACGACTGAGATCTTAATGGGACATATTTTACCAATGTGTGAAGTTGATACGTCTAATGCTTTATGTTCGTATTTCAGAGATATCTCCGGAACCCAATGTCTAATTGCAAAAACAAAATACAATGAGTTCAATGGCAAAGTCATAGCTTTCGTTTAAAGATAAAATCATGCAAATTGGTTTACAGACGGCTGAGATATTCATGTGACATTATTTTGTTAGTTTTCTGAAAATGCACTTCATGTTCGTATTTTTCACATATCTCTGGAACCAAATGTCCGATTGCAAAAAAAAATTGAACTCGTACAATGACAAAGTCATAGCTTTCGTTTAGTGTTAAAATCGTGCAAATCGGTCCACGGACGGCTGAGATCTTGATGTGAGATTTTTGTAACGCACACACACACACACACACATACATACATGTGCTCAGTTCGTCGAGCTGAGTTGATGGGTATATACGACTTGGGTCTCAGAGCCTCGGATAAAAAGTCGGTTTTTCAAGCGATCTTTATACCCTTCTTAGGGTGTAAGAAGGGTAAAAAGAAAAAAAGATGACTGATTTTTCGGGATGTCGAATCAAATACGACATACAAATTTATAAAAATATAAAAAAAGAACGAATTGATAATATTTATAGTGAAATTCAAAAAAACAAGCTTCAACATATTTAAAAAAATGGCGGACAAATGCTTGATATATCAATTTAGCCATTTAGGGCACCATTGCACAGAATTTTAGCAAAAAACTCAAAGGGGCAGCCCAATCGGGTTGTACGCAAAGGTGACGTAGGACTACGTAGCCATTCGAAATTTATGGTATTTGCCATAATAATTTGTGTCGTTTTATTAACATTGAGCAAACTGCTCGGAGGCCAACTCAATCAAGAAGTCGAATATTTGTTCCCAGTTGATGGACTTTGAGTCTCTAACCGTGGAATTAACATGACTCATTGGCCGCTGAAGCCACTCGACTGGCTTTCAGTCGGGGACATCACAATCCTTACTTTGCCACGAACGCTTACATCGCGGGCGAAAACCAAACGTTGCATATAAATATATTTGCGTTTGGTTTCACGCCACTTCTGGTTCTGCTTATTTCTCCTTTATTTCGGCCTTTTTTGAGGATGGTGTCCTCCAAAAAGGTCTTTATGCATACAAAAGAAGGTTGATCCGACAATCCGATATGAACTTTCTTTAAGGTCACTCCTGACAGAATCCAAGTTTCAAAGTGCTCGCGTTTTCGGGGGCACACCACTCGATACGGAGGCGGTGGACAACTGTCATTTTTGTTGACTTAGCTTTGCTGCGTCGTGAAAAAATAAAAATGACAGTTATGCGTTGCTTCCGTATCGAGTGATGTGCTCCCGAAAACGCGAGCACTTTGAAACTTGGATTCTGTCAGGAGTGACCTTAAAGTGCAAAACTCAATCGTAACTAGCAAATTTGATAGCGCTGCGGAGGGAGATGATGCAATTAATTTGAACGGGTGGAATCACTAACAGCAACCAAGCTACCACGCTAAACCCGATGTCGCTGAAACAATCCATTTTCGCAATTAACTCTTTCTTTCCATAAAATGCTGGTCCTGAGAAGAACCAATTTCCTTTTCGCAATGCGTCTTTCCAATAACTAACTGCATCCAAACGCTTGACAGCACCTTGCGTTGAAATTTTCCGACCGCCGACCGCCTTCGTGCTGCTGTTTCCGCTCCGCTGCATCGAATGTCGAACCGCTCTTTGTGGAATCCCGATCAAAATGGGGTAATGGAATTACTTCATTAGATATGAGAAAGCTGCCATCGCTGCATCGTCCTGGAAGTCAGCGAAAGTCATCCCCATCCGGAAGCCTGGGAAGGATCCTTCCTCCCCCTGAAGTTATCGTCCCATCAGCCTTCTCTCAGGGTTATCCAAGCTATTCGAAAAAGCTATTCATCACCGGTTACTTGAGTCTGCCGAAAATCTCAAAATCTTGCTCAGTTTGGTTTCCGACGCGGTCGGTCAACTGTACACCAACTGACTCGAGTTACCAACGTCCTCAGATGGAACAAGTTTGTCTCAAAAACATCCGCCATGGCCTTACTCGATGTCGAGAAGGCTTTTGACAATGTATGGCATGATGGCCTGGTGTACAAACTACAACGCTACAATCTTCCCAGCTACCTGGTGAAAATCATCAACAATTACCTGTCGGCAAGGACTTTCCGGGTCTCAATCAGCGGAGCGAGTTCCAATGCGCACAATAACGTCGCAGGCGTCCCCCAGGGCAGTATCCTCGGGCCCCTACTATTCAATCTGTTCACCTCCGACATGCCAGAACCTCCAGAAGGCGGCATTCTGTCTCTGTTCGCAGATGACACCTCCATCGTCTACAATGGTAGAGTGATCAGAGCACTAGTGGCAAAACTCCAACGAGGCCTGGATGCCCTGACAGAGTACCTCACCAGCTGGAAGATCTATATCAACGCGGCGAAGACCCAGGTCATCATTTTCCCCCACTCCAAATCCCCCAAACATGTTCCGCCTGGGGACTGTTAAATCATCCTCAATGGCACGACTGTGGAATGGGCCAATGAGGCCGACTACCTTGACCTGACCCTCGACACCAAGCTTATTTTCAGTCAACAGGTTGACAAAACGGCGACAAAGTGTAACGTTTTGTTGAAACTACTGTACCCTTTGATTAACCGCCGGTCTTCATTGTCCCTGCAAAATAAGCTTGCTGTTTATAAGCAAATCATCCTCTCTGTGATCGAATACGGCATGCCGGTCTGGGAGAGCTGCACTAAAACCCACCACCTCAAACTTCAACGGGTCCAAAACAAATCCCTGAGGATGATCCTCAACACCCCTCCCAGGACAAGAACATCCGAGGTCCACCGTCTGGCCGGGATAAAAACCTTACATGAACGCTTTGGTGAGTGTAAAGAAAAGTTTAGAGTCCGTTGCTTGCACTCGGACCAAGAAGCGCTTAGGGCGCTAGTTCCAATCTAGGTTATCATATTTTTATTGTAAATATTAGTGTACATAGTAGTTAGGTTATCAAATTTAAAAAAACACACTAGTGCCTCCTAAAGGCCGTCATGACATATTATATTTTAAAACTCAGATAACAATATAAAAAAATATCAAATCGAAGTTGAAGGGCCAAACCGGCCGATCACTGTATATGTATTAACAAAATAATTGTAGAACAACAATTGAATAAAGAAGAATTTTACTACTACTAGCGCGCGCGAGCCATTTTGATCAGGATTCCGCAGCAGACAACGGACCTTTCGGAGAATGATAAATTCTAAGAATCCAATGAAATTTTCTCGCAAGATTCTGAATTTGTTTATGAGCTGTTGGTTATCTAAGATGCGTATTGTTGCGAAGAGTAACAACAGAAATTTGACTCAAGACGAAGTTTCTTCATATTACCAAACATTATCTCTTGGCATCTGTCTGTCCGAGCGACGTTCACCGATGTGTGGTTGCTGTAGATAGTTTCCACAGAGGTGGCGTCTTCATTGATTTTATACAAAAGAAGGTTGATCCGACTATCCGAAAAAAACTTTCTTTAAAGTACAAAACTCAATCGTAAATAGCGAATTTGATAGCGCGTCGGAGGGAGATGATGCAGTAAATTTGAACGGATGGAATCACTAACAGCAACTTAAGTACCACGCCAAACCCGATACCACCGAAACAGTCCATTTTCGCAATTAACTCTTTCCATAAAATGCTGGTCCTGAGAAGTAACCAATTTTCCTTTCCCAATGCGCCTTCTGTCCAATAACTAACTGCATCCAATCGCCTGTCGAAACCTTGCGTTGCAACTGTCCGACCGCCACTTGATGATTTTTTGCTCAGCCTCCAAAAGTTGGAATAAATTTTCAGCATTGCCACCCACTCCGTGCTGCTGTGTCCGCTCCACTGCATTGAGTGTCGAACCGCTCTCTGTGGAATCCCGATCAAAATGGCTCGCACGCGCCGCAATTCAGGTTTCTTGTATTTTATAAATTAAGCTCGTTAGCCCCGCCCCTTTGTGATCTGATATGGGTGTCAATATAATGTGCACTCATAACTATTAATGAAGGGGCGGAGCTAATGGAATTACTTCATTAGATATAAGAAAGCTGCTTTTCGGCGCGCGCGAGCCATTTCGATCGGGATTCCACAGACAACGGACCGTTCGGAGAATGACAAATTCTAAGAATCCAATGGAACTTTCTCGCAAGATTCTGAATTTGGTTATGAGATGTTGTTTATCTAAGATGCGTATTGTTGCGAAGAATGACAACAGAAATTTGACTCAAAACGAAGTTTCTTCATATTACAAAACATTATCTTTCGGCATCTGTCTGTCCGAGCGACGTTTATCGATGGGTGGTTGCTGTAGATAGTTTCCACTGAGGTGGCATCTCCATTGATTTTATACAAAAGAAGGTTGATCCGACTATCCGAAATAAACTTTCTTCAAAGTGCAAAACTCAATCGTAAATAGCGAATTTGATAGCGCGTCGGAGGGAGATGATGTAGTGAATTTTAATGGATGGAATCACTAACAGCAACCAAACTACCACTCCAAATCCGATGCCACCGAAACAGTCCATTTTCGCAATTAACTCTTTCTTTTCGTAAAATGTTGGTCCTGAGAAGAACCAATTTTCTTTTCCCAATGTTCCTTTTCAACTAATTGACACCACAATTTGTAATAAATTTGCAGCATCGACACTGGCGGTGCGGGATCGCCACAGTGCTATTTTTATGGTGAGTCTTTTATTCATATGAAATTCTGGTTCGTTGAGGTTGAATGATCTGCAGCAACACATCGAGCACCACCACCAATGCGATGGATTTCCTTTGAAAATGTTATTAGCGCCTCCGCGATGCTGTGTCCGCTCTGCTGCGATCGCTTTGATACGTTTGCTCTGCGTAAAATCTTGTTCAAACTGAGGATTAGATGCAAACCCGCAAGTGATTGATTTTTGATGTCTGTGCTAGTGATGGATGTACGTGATTGGTTGGTTGACCTATTTCTAAGCTTTTAATCAATTTTCGATAATAAATAGTTAAAAATCAGTATTTTCATATAAATACAAAGAAGCGTTGACTCATCCTTGATCGAATGGTCCAAAAATATTGAAAATCCATCGAGAAACGGCTTTGATATTTAAGTTTAAAGTCTATCATATTTTCGTGACGGTCCCCGATTTTCGCAATCGTAAAGTGTACCCCAATATAGAAAACACAGACGTAGTCCTACGTCAAAACATCATCACCGCTAGTGGAATTATCTGGGTTTTCAACAATATATATCAAAATTTCGAAACATAAACTATGGATTTTTTGGTTTTCCAAATATGTTGTATCCTAAAAGATATTGGGTCGTATGAATGAAAAGTAGTAAGTTCGAGTTTACTACATTTTGAGTAGTAACCGTCACTTGTGGAACATGTTCGTATGAATAAAAGATACTTTACTACACTACACATTTCGAACATACTACAAACAACTGATTCGGTATGAATCAAAGAGAGTTTGCTACTGATTTCTTGAAGTCAAGAATGTTATCTTTTTTTTTTTTTTTCGAGAGTTGACCAGTTGTAGTCTTAATAGACTGGTATCTCGGCTTGGCTCTCCATGTGATACACAATACTAGCAGACGACTCAAGCTATGTTGCTCACTAGGTCACTGCGGCCTGGGTTTGTATTGTGATCATACCGATACATTATTCTTTCTATCTACAGTCTGTCAATTATAAACCGAACAAATAATGGAAGCTCAACATGTACATAGATGTTTTCTGAATAAGTAGTTAACATGTAAATTTAATTATTAGTTACTTGGAGCCGACATTCAATACCTAATAGTAGTCTATGTTGACAACGGGTGGTACTGTTGCCATTTCCAAGTAACAATTTCGAATAAAGATGTAATGATATCATTCTGGTAGGGTAGTTTCAAAATAGATTAATTTAAGTACTATTGTAATAAATGGACACATTGAAGAGCTTCCCTTATTTTAACACGGTTGAGTATCGGATGTTTGTCAATACGTCGTCGAGCTAATTGTATCCTATCAGTCACAGTAATGTCATATGTTAAAGTTTCAGTAGTCTAATAGTGATCATTATACAAAATTTCTGTCCAGTTGTTCCGTAATTGCTTTTTTTTGGTCAAGTTCTATTCCCTTTTCTAATATTCAAACCTTTATTATTTATTAAAATAATGAGGTCTAAAATTCAGTTATTCAGATTCAGGGTATACAATATTCAATATAATAGTGGATGAACGCATCTTTTGGTCTATCCTCATTTCCGTAAGTGGTCAAGTTATTAGTCTTGTAGCAATAATAGTGGTACTAGTTATTCTCTATCTTGTGAGTGCAATGGTCTCAATTAACTATTCTAAACAGAACTCTGTATCTTGTCTTTCTGTCCACCGATGGTCATGTATTTATTTTCGTTTTTTATTATTTATTTGATATCATTAAATTTCAGTCATTTATTTTACTATCGGTCATTTATTTTATTATAAGGTAAAGGTCAGCGAATTTGTCTTAATACGAGAAACACTAAGTCATGTCCCCTATATATCCGCTAATTTTTCTAACTAACCTAATAGAAGGAAGAGAGAAACAGTTTTTTTTGCGTTGATCCATGCAGCTAGAGAGACTAAAATAAAAAGATTATCGAGAAGATATAATAGATACATTCACTATCTCCAATGCCAAATTAGTAAATCTACAAATTCTACTTTTCACTACTAAAATTCTACTTCAGCTATACTGCCGTTATACGCATAACTGTCCCATGTATATAGGAAATCCCAGCAAACATGGGACAAATATACGTATGACGGCAGTATACGGGTACAAAATGAATTATTGTTAGCTACTACTACAAGTATAAATAGATGCTATTTGGATAAGCGTTTGTTTCAGGGTCTTGTTAGTGAGCCCTGAGCCCTGCCGGCACCTCCAAATTTACCAATAGGCAGTTGTTATTAGATCGTGCGACACTAACCATTAGTTAACTTGGAGGCATGGTACCTCAAGTGTTTGGTATAACTGTTGACCTTATTTAAGTAAGATGTGATAAAAGTTTCTCTACGGAGCTTATTTTTAAACCATTACCATTAAAATAACGATATTCTTGTGAAGGAGATATAAAAAATGGAAAAATATCTTAATTTTTTAATTTAGTGTTGAACTTAACCTTTGTTTGAAAAAAGCACTCTATTAAACAACAAAAATAAAAATAAAATAAAAATCTTTTTAAGACACTTGAAATATCAACGTCAAGCCCCTTATCCTTGGACAGGGTGATTTCTTGTAGTAGTCTACTCAAGAAGTTGCTACTGATGTTTCAAATGCAGATTATTCAACAGAATCGAAGCGAATCGGCTTTGTTCTTGAAAACAGAAGTCCAATTTAAGAAAAACAAACCAAACAGACATGTCTTTTGTTGATTAGCTGCAAAAAATGATGAAATCATCATAGTCATCATGGGGTCTATTTTGTTTTGACGTTTCTGCATGTAATAAATGGTAGTAAACTGTAGTAAAGGCTAAGTTCGAATGTAGCGTATGCCATAAGTTCGAAATTTTTTTTATTCATATCAATCATGTAGTTTTCTCTGTGGACTTTATTTTTGAGTAGATACTACAAGCGTTGAGTTTTGCAACTTTTTATTCATACGACCCATTGTTTGCAGGCATATAAAAATTAGATATATAATTCTTTATGTCATAAATTTCAATATTATAGTCAGCTTTTATGACTTCTATAAGACTATACCCACTGTACCTTACAATCATCTTGTTTACTCACATTTTGAATCACACTGTTTAAAACACCATTGCTATCACTAAGGGTCTGTTTCATTTGGAGAATTAAACTAAAATTAAACTTAAAAGTGACATTTCAATAATTATCGAATAACCCTGCTCACAGAGCAAGATTACTTTTGACAGATATCAAATCAAGCATAATTTTTCATAAGGACGTATGTAACAAAAGTAAACAAAACGAGGTTTTTAACAACATGACAATCACTCGCGATTTTATATAATACGCATCGATTTTACTGATGTTAGATCTTAAAATTCTTTAATTGAATCTTTTTGCGAATCGACGTATGTAGAATTTTCTATTTCTGAAGTCTCACTGTTACATACGTCGCTTTCATTTAATCGTTTAGTTCGTAAAAAAAACTGTTCTCAAATTGACATTTCATTTTTTTATGGCTCAAATTCATCTGGGGGATTACTAGGTAGCCAATAAAGCCACTACATAGAAAATAATAATTAGAGCTCTTGTTAATAAATAGAAAAACATATAATTTGTTGGTGGCAATATAGTTGCCACTGCCTTCACGTAGAGAAATGTTTTTTAAACTCAATGATATTATGTATGAAAACAACAAAAATAATTATTGTTCTCCGGCTAATAATTTTATCTGTTGAATTCAACAAAAAGTCATAAAAATATTGTTGTTTCTACAATGTTCCAAAACAGCACTCAAAATAAAAATTGCTGAATTTACAATATATTTTTTTGGTTGTACAAAAAATATTTTTAAATCAAAAAGAAAAGTTTTGCTTTCAACAATATTTTTCTTAAATTAAAAAAAAATGTTGTAATCAAAAATTTATTTTAAATGTTATATAAAATTTCTTGTGATTATCAATATTCTATTTTTGGTTAGGCTTCGTGTGGAAAATATAACCACAATAATTATATCTGTATTTTTTCAAATAATTACTTTACAAACTAGTTTATAATATACTATATTAATTTATACTGGATTGCTGTAGAAACTACAAGGAAAATTTTTGAATTAAATATATCTTAGTTTTAATTTTTTAAATAAAATATTTGAGTTTAAAACATATTTCAATAATTTTATTTTTTAGTTCAAAAAGGTAGATTTTCTCTCGTGTTATAAAGGGTTAATAAGCCCCAATTGCGGGGGCACCATTTCTGATGATCCATTTAACCCTTTGTTTATTTGTTTATTTGTTTATTTATTAAAATAATTCAACTGACAATGAATGTCTAAATGAATATTAGTTAAACTAATTGGTTACGGTCAGCGGTACGGAAAAAGTCTAGTAACCGATGACGAAACACGTCAACTGATGAATTAAAGTCAAAAATATCGAAGAATTCGTTGAAGCGGCGACTGATGAATCGAATTGGTTCGTGTTGTGCATAGTTGCTAGTCTGTGGTTCTAGAAGCAAAAATAGACGTTGACGAAGAGGTCTTTCAAGTGCATATAGATTTAACTGCGACAGTAGTGCTGGACAATCGATGTGACCCGTGAGCAGCTTCCCAGCAAACGTAGCTTGAGCGGCGATCCGTCTAAACTCTAGTGGTTCGATGCTAATCAACCGGCACCGCTCCTCGTTTGGTGGCAAGTTCGTCGGATCACGCCACCTTAGGGATCAAAGAGCGTATCTTAGAAACTTCCGTTGAACGGCTTCGATCCTAGCGATCCATGTGGTCTGGAAAGGGCACCAAACAACAGCGGATGATTCCAGTATTGATCGCACAAGGGAACAGTCCAGTGACCTAAAGCATAACGGATCACGGAATTCACCGGCAATTTCGAAAATAAAACCCAATTGACGATTAGCTCGGGCTACAATGTCATCGTAGTGAGGTCTGTATGTAAGTCCGCTTTCCAGGATAACGCCAAGATCCTTAATGTGCTGAACGCGAGTGAGCGATCGTCCAGACAGGGCATAGTCGAAGATGATTGGTGCGTTTTTCCGGTGATATGAAATGACGTTGCATTTTTCAATACTTAAGTCCATGAGATTTCTTGAGCACCAGTCCGCAAAAATATACAACATATTTTGCAGTTCGTTGCAGTCTGTCAAGTTTTTTATAACGTAATAGATTTTTGAATCGTCTGCGTAGAAGAGGCGGCAGCCTTGTGACAACAGCATAAAAATATCATTAATAAAGATCGAGAACAGTGGCGGGCCCAGATTGCTGCCTTGAGGTACTCCCGATTTGTTTGCGAAAACTTCTGATTCTGACGTGCCAATTTTCACACGCATCGAACGATTCTGCAAATATGACCTAAACCAATCGGTAGCCGTTGATGAGACGCCGAGTAACATCAGCTTAGCAAGCAGAATTTCATGGTCCACAGTATCGAAAGCGGCTTTCAGATCCATATATGCTGCATCAACCTGCCATCCGGAATCCAAACAACGCAGGCAGCTGGGCGTAAATTGAACCAAGTTTGTAGTAACCGACCGCTTCGGATAAAAACCGTGTTGATCGAAATCAATGTAGTTTTTAAAACACGCAAATGAAGCGTCATGCATGATAATTTCAAACAACTTCGAACAGGCAGGCAGAGACGTGATTCCGCGGTAATTGAGAATGTTCCGCTTATCTCCCTTTTTGTGCACCGGAAATATAATCGAATGTTTCCAGTGCGAAGGAAACTCGCTTTGCAGTGCCGAAAGCTGGAAAATTCTCGCAAGTGGGCGGCAGAGATTTACAGCACAACGTTTCAAAACTGATGATGGATTCAAACCCTGCCCATAGTCCGATCCGGCCAATTTTCAATAGGAAACAATGGGACACGATTCTGAATGCAACTTGTTGCGAGCGAATCGGCTAAGGGTAAGTGCCTAAAACTGAGTGAGAATTTTTCTTGTAAAAAATAAATTTTGGCCATATCGTGATTTTTTTTACCATTTAAACTTTTATGAAATAAATTTCGTCGTTGTTTGCGCACACACGCACACGCACAGACATCACTTCAATTCGTCGAGCTGAGTCGATCGGTATATAACGTTTTTGGGGCGAACATATAGCCTTTACGTATACTTTGTATACGAGAAAGGCAAAACGAACTTTTTATAGAAGGCCCGGAGACCCATAGCACAGACAAACAGACATAATACTCACTTGTCATAAGACGAGTTTATACAATCCCATTGAATTCCACCACTTAATTGTATCTTGACAGATACGTATTTCGACCTCAACAGTAAGGCCGTCTTCAGTGTTTTGTACTTGACTCGACTACAAGACAAGACACTGAAGACGGCCTTACTGTTGAGGTCGAAATACGTATCTGTCAAGATACAATTAAGTGGTGGAATTCAATGAGTTTAAAACATATTTCAATAATTTTATTTTTTAGTTCAAAAAGGTAGATTTTCTCTCGTATATAGGTATAAACTCGTCTTATGACAAGCATAGGCGTAACTAGAGTCTCGGTCTAGGGGGGCCATGGCACCAGCTGGTGGGATGTAATTTTCAAAGGCGATTTAAAGCACTGTGCGCATGGATTGCAATAGAAATTGTTTGACTTAGTTTATCGCTCATTCGTCCTAGAACTAACATAAAAAAAATCGCGAATAATACAATTGATTTCCAATGATGCTGTGATTGCTCCAAAACGCTGTGTCTGTGTCAACTTGACTTCTCCATGTTACTAAATGTGGATAAGTGTGTAATCTAAGATTCAAGAATCTTCTTCGAATTATCTATAAATGAAATTCGATATTAGTATATTTCTGAAAGTTTTCAAGCATTTCCATAATTACTTAATGCATAAAGATCTCGATTTTTTTGAAACTTGAAATTTTTGAAACTCTTTAGATGTGGAATAAATTCCACGAAATATTGTCATAATCAATAATTAATCCTAAAGTGTTTTTTATGAGTCATAAATTCCATGAGACTTCAGAAGCAATCAAATCGATCTGAATTGTGCTGCAAAAGAAATGTTTTCTGATACGAACTGGTTTCTAAATCTATTTTTTTTATCCTAAAAAATAAATTCTAACTAAAGCAGGCACAAAAGAGTTTTCCGATGATCCTTATGAAATCGCCAAAAAAATAAATGGAACAAGATCTTTTGAGGATTATAAAAATATTTCTTTAATGCTATCTCTGTTGTGAGTGCGAAGGTTGCCTAAGTTTTGTCCTAATACTTTCAATGGAATGCGTAGTTGATTTTTCTGTCATTCTAATAAAGATTCTTAAGTTTTATAATTTTATATCTTTCTGTGCCAGAATTATATAGCGAGAGCAAAAAGCTCCATAGGAATTTGATCAACTGTTTTGCGGCATACCTTGCGATTAACTCGAAGATTTTCGAAAGAATGGTGGTTCGAAATTTCATTGATCGGATTTGTGTACATGTGCTCATTTTGATGTAGTTGCTTCAGTCTTTTTTGAAGCGGATGGTAGTTTAATAGAACAGAAATATTTATATCTTAATACAATTATGTTTTTATGTTTCTGGGACCAGGATACTAGTCAAACAAATGCAGAACAAATTTATTATTTTAAGCTAGCAACTGAATTAGAAGCGGCATTGATTTTAGCTTAAAAATCGATAAAATGTTCCCGGGGGTCCAACTTAAATATGTCGATGCTTTGCTGAACAAATGGTCATAGATGTGATAACGCAACAAAAAATATGTTTATAGAATTCATAATCAAAATTAAGAAATATGTAGGAAATATGTAAATGAAATAAAAACTGACTAAGTTGGAATTACTTTTCAAAATTTTCTGGGGGGGGGGGGCACAAGTAGGTCTGGGGGGGGCCAGCCCCCCCCCCCTTCCCCCCAGCCACCCCTTATTTAGGCCAATGATGACAAGTGAAGACATTCCACAAAAAAGCTCAAAATAATTTTCTTGCGCGAAAACGTGGGCACAAGAACAACACGTGTTCCGTCGTTTCCTCTAAACCTGCGCACACCTGACACTCGGGCGAGGCCGAGTGTCCAATCCGGTGTACACACTTAAAATAAATCGCCGAATTCGGTAAAATTTTACCGAAATCTCAACAGCAGAACAGTTCGGTAAATAATTTAACTGATTTTCGGTGATTTTGACAGTTGAGCAATGGAAAAAATTACAAAAAATCTGTAAAATAAATTACCGAACAGTTCTGCTGTTGAGATTTCGGTAAAATTTACCGAATACGGTGAAATGAGATAAGTGTGTAGATACTGTCTGAAGCAACCATGGCCTGTAAGGGCCTGGGTCAGGTGGAAAGTGATTTTCCCATGGAGTCTCTTGACCCAAGTGCCTATCTCCGGTATCAACATATGTGTCCATCTTACCTGCACTGTGATTTTGCAGCACGCTTAAACGCCGGGCACTTCGAACCTCCCATGGGGTGCTTGCTGTTCGCAGCTTTGCTGGAACAAATCAAACAGTTGGGAGGGTTCGTGCAGCATTGTGCCTTATGTCCCTCCAATCCGCAGCGTCGGCAGAGCTTGCTTCTGCCAGGGCCTTTGCAGTCCCATTGCTTGTGCCCCGGTTCCAGGCACTTGAAGCAAACTTCGGGTTGCTCGTATACACGCTAAAAATGAACTACTCAAAATTGAGTCGAATCCGACTCATTTTCATTAAAAACGGGACAACTCAAAATTTGAGTAAAAGATACTACTTCAATAAAATGATGATTGCACTTAAACGAGGAGTCTGTTTGTCGTAAAATGCACTTAGATAGATAGATAAACTTGATTCGCATCTGTCGTATTAAAAATTGATGGTGGGCGTCTCCACTTCACACTGTCGCCGCAGTGCCGTGACGAGCTCTTCGACTTCGGTGATCTCGTCCAAGTCTTTAACCCTTAGATTCACCTCCGTCGTGAGTGCCCTCACCTTGACCGTCTCGCCTAGGACTCCTCCGCCAACTTCTTGTAGGGAGCGCCCTTTTGCGAGACGCCCCGCTTTAGCTCGAGGATCATCTCGCCCATCCGGGTACGTCTTATTCGACGTACGTCGGCACCGAGTTCATCGATCTTGACGTCACTTCTCATCGCCTTCAAGACGTGCGAGTACTTAGCCTCTTCCGTCTTCCGGCACGGGTCGCGTAACGCCTTGGGATTAGGGTTAGGGACGATGGTCCTCTTGGTCGCACCCCCTCACTCTAGCTGATGTCAGAAGGACAACAGTGCCCTGGCTGCACTATCAGCTAAGTACAAAACCCTTAGCTGGCGGTCGATTGTCATCGGAAGACCCGTGGAAGCGTGAGATTGGAATTTGTGAGGACCAGAGCTATATAGGTCGCTCCTTCCCAGACGTCAACTCACCATTTCGCAGCCCGTGTGTGTGTGTGCAAACTAATCTCACTCATTTTTCAGACACTTATCCTTAACCGATTTGCTCGCTGATTTGCTCTTGTTGCATTCGACGCAGAATCTTGTCTCATTGTTTCGTATTGAAAATTGGCCGAATCTGACAATGGGCTTCGGAGTTATGGCCAAAATATATTTTTAAACTAGAAAAATTCCCTCTAGCTTTCTAGGCACTTACTCTTAGCTGATTTGCTCGCAACAAGTTTCATTCGACGCAGAATCTTGTCTCATTGTTTCCTATTGAAAATTGGACAGATCAGACTATGGGTTTCGAAGTAATGGCCAAAATTCATTTTTATACATGAGAAACCTGTACAAAGTTCTCACTCATTTTTAGGCACTTATCCTTAATCGATTTGCTCGCAACAAGTTTCACCACCTCGTATTACTTTTACATATACGTATTTCGACCTCAACTGTACACACCAAATTTTCTTTTTGTGATCCAGCAAAATAATTTGCTAAAAGCATATCAGCAATTCTCAGTTTGCTGAAATACAGCATTTTTTTCTGAAAGTTTACTAGATGACAGTATTGAGAAATACTGTTTGCATCCAGTAAACATATTGCTGTAAATCAGTAATGTAGCTGTCATTTCGATGAATATTACCAATCAGTCAATAAAAGTACCGAAAACCAGCAAAAATAATTGGTGAATGGAAAACAGCAAATCATTTATTGCTGAAAAACAGCAATTGCTGTTTTTCTTTTGTTAAAAACCGTTTGACAACATGGCTGATTAATGAAGTATATATTGCACATTAATACAGTCTCCTTTTTAATTTTTCATTGCTAATTGACTAAGTTTCGTGTTTCACATTAAAACGAATGGCAGGAACCAATATTAAGAGGAATTGTGACACAGGAAAGTCAACACTTTGGTGGACCAAGATTTTATTTGAAAAGGCATTGCCGTAAGTACGAACCAATTAACATATTTTTTGCTCATAAGCTCCAAACTATACAAAATGATAAATACTAGGTCAACTTATAATTACAACTAATTGACTTGATTTGTTTCTCGAAGAACACCTGAATGGCAATGTGGCAGACGAAGATGGCGGTATGGTGATGGACCTGGGAGAACGCGAGCAGGACCTAATCTTACCGGCTCCGAATTTCCAGGAAATCCAGGAGCAGATTGGCCGGCTGAAGAACAACAAAGCCCCTGGGGTTGACCACGGTGGTGAGACACTGGCTAGAGCAGTGCAGCACTGGGTGATTACCATGGTTTGGGAGGAGGAAGTTTTGCCGCAGAAGTGGATGGAAGGTGTCGTGTGTCCCATCTACAAAAAGGGCGATAAACTGGATTGTGGCAACTACCGCGCAATCACATTGCTGAACGCCGCCTACAAGGTACTCTCCCAAATTTTATGCCGTCGACTAGCACCAACTGCAAGGGAGTTCGTGGGGCAGTACCAGGCGGGTTTTATGGGCGAACGCTCCACCACGGACCAGGTGTTCGCCATTCGCCAAGTACTGCAGAAATGCCGCGAATACAACGTGCCCACACATCATCTATTCATCGACTTCATGGCCGCATATGATACAATCGATCGGGACCAGCTATGGCAGCTAATGCATGAACACGGTTTTCCGGATAAACTGTCACGGTTGATCAAAGCGACGATGGATCGAGTGATGTGCGTAGTTCGAGATTCAGGGGCATTCTCGAGTCCCTTCAAAACCCGCAGAGGGTTACGGCAAGATGATGGTCTTTCGTGTCTGCTATTCAACATCGCTTTGGAAGGGGTAATACGAAGAGCAGGGATTAATACGAGTGGTACAATTTTCAATAAGTCCGTCCAGCTATTTGGCTTCGCCGACGACATAGATATTATGGCACGTAACTTTGAGAAGATGGAGGAAGCCTACATCAGACTGAAGAGGGAAGCCAAGCGGATCGGACTAGTCATCAACACGTCGAAGACGAAGTACATGATAGGAAGAGGTTCAAGAGAAGATAATGTGAGCCACCCACCGCGAGTTTGCATCGGTGGTGACGAAATCGAGGTGGTAGAAGAATTTGTGTACTTGGGCTCACTGGTGACTGCCGAAAATGACACCAGCAGAGAAATTCGGAGACGCATAGTGGCTGGAAATCGTACGTACTTTGGACTCCGAAAGACGCTCCGATCGAATAGAGTTCGCCGCCGTACCAAACTGACAATCTACAAAACGCTCATTAGACCGGTAGTCCTCTACGGACACGAGACCTGGACGATGCTCGTGGAGGACCAACGCGCACTTGGAGTTTTGGAAAGGAAAGCGCTGCGTACCATCTATGGTGGGGTGCAGATGGCGGACGGTACGTGGAGGAGGCGAATGAACCACGAGTTGCATCAGCTGCTGGGAGAACCATCCATCGTTCACACCGCGAAAATCGGACGACTGCGGTGGGCCGGGCACGTAGCCAGAATGTCGGACAGTAACCCGGTGAAAATGGTTCTCGACAACGATCAGACGGTCACAAGAAGGCGAGGTGCGCAGCGGGCAAGGTGGATCGATCAGGTGGAAGATGACTTGCAGACCCTCCGTAGACTGCGTGGTTGGCGACGTGTAGCCATGGACCGAGCCGAATGGAGAAGACTCTTATATACCGCACAGGCCACTTCGGCCTTAGTCTGAATAAATAATAATAATAATAATTGTTTCTCATTACTTTTTCAGACAAATGAATCGATACAACAAGTAGAATACTCGAGAAGCGTGAACGGAAAATGAAGATAGATGCTTATCAAGGTGTCTACTCATCTGTAAAAACAAAATTTCCTGACTTTTCCAGGTTTTTTCCAGGTGCTTTACATTGATTTTCAGGCAAAAACAAACGTGCCATATATTTTAGCAGCAAAAGATCAATTCAAAAAAGTAAATATTGCGAAAAACATTATTTTAAAGAATATTTTGGTGGCTCCACAAAACAATGTTGTAAATTACTTAAGAAATTCCTCCAGGAATTCCTTCGCAGGTTCACCCAAAAATTGCTTAAACCATTCAATCAAAATTCCTTCAGGAATCACATAGGAAATTCCTCCAGGTATTCCTTTAAAAATTTATCCATAGATTCCATCGGAAAATCCTCCAGATTTAATTTGAAAATTTCTTTGCTAAAACTTCTCAAGGAAATGTTTCGGAAATTCCTTTAGAGATACATTTGGCGATTCCATTACGATTTTTTGACCCTTCCTTCGGAAGTGTCTATAATTTCACTTTGTATGCGTTACGCAGGTGTGTTACGTATTAATCTATCAAGAAATCTCTTGAATTATTAAATAAAATGTATGGTATTTGAAACAAATTCACTTTGATATTGGAAATATAATTATAACAAATGATATGATATGGAATTATGCCTATTTTTCTAATTTATTTCAAAGAAACAAATGATTTTAATTGAGGAACATATAGAAGCATGTACAAAAAAATCTGCTCAGAAAAGCAAAAACGTAAAAATTGAAAGGGATTTCAAAAATTTCTTCAGTAGAAGCTAGATAGCAAATGTGAGCATGTTTTGAGACACTAATAGATCACTTGAATGCATGTATGTGTGCGTATGTGTGCAAATTCTGAAATTTACTACCATAAAAATCTAGCTTATTTTTAAGGCATTGAACAAGTTTAGTTTTATCAAATTAGACATCCATAAGGCAAAATATATGTTATTATTGAACGCTATTGAGTTTAGTTCAGATTAATGACTGATTTAGTTAGTTCTGGATTAATTAATATGAAGGTCCTTGGAAATTACGAGTACATTATATGCAACCAGCGTTACGATAGTTACTAACCATGTCACAATAGTTATTCAATCCGACGAGCGCCTTATAGATAGGCAGCATGAAGTACAGTACGTTATCATTCGTTGAGTTGTCACTCAACCCATGACATCCGCCTTTGGGTAGGCAATTATTTTGTTACTTTCACGGTAAATCGCCGTGGGAAGCTGAGTAGTTTTATCTCGTTTTAAATGCTGGAGTCTGGAAAAAAATCCTTATAACTAAGGAAGGGTCAAAATCTCACTGTAGGTGGATTAATCTGGGTTTTTTAAGTTCCTTTAGGTGTTTGTTCGAAAATGTCTTGTGAAAATCCCTCGGAAATACCTCTATAAAATACTTTGCAGATTTCTTCAGATATTGGTTAAGTTTTCTATCGGAAATCTCTTTGAATTTTATTTCAGCTGTTTTTCTTTTAAAGAAACTTAAGAAAACTTCTTAAGGAAATGTTCCGGAAATATGTTTGGGAATTTCTTCAGGAAATCCTTCAGAACTTCTTACGAAAACTCCTTCAGGAAATGTGTTGATGCAAAAATATGAGATCGCTGGGTCCATGGCGTTAGGCATAATACCTTCCTTATGTCGTTGGCTGTTTTTGGGGTATATTATGCAACGTAGGAACTTTATTTTAGGAACTTATTCAGAAGTATCTTAAGGAAAACTTTAGAAAACACTTGGAGGAGTTTTTTTCCGGATATTTTGCTTTTAAGAATTCTTTGGAAATAGTTCGAGAATACCTTTAGAAACTCATTTGGAAAATCCATTCGGGAATCCTTCGGCTATTCTTTCAAGAATTCCTTTAGCAAAGATCCAAAATGACTACACACTTTTTTTTTTAATCCCTTCAGGTTTCCTTTCGGGAATTTCTTAAAAAAACCATGAGAAAAATTGTCCGGAAATTCGTTTAGAAATTGCTCCGGGAATTCTTTTCGATTTTTATCTTGGAAATTCCTTCAGAAATAATTTAGAAAATTGCTAATCATTCTTATGGACACTCTTTTATTGATTTCTTTGAATAATTCCTTGGAAAACTGATCCCAAAATTCCTTTGGAATTTCCTCCAGGAACTGCTTTAAAAAATCCTAACTAATTTAGTATTCCTAAATATTCCTAAAAAATTTTTAAATATTTAAAATCTATTTTGTCTCCAGGGCAGCAGGGACTATGTCCAAGGGCTTGACGAACCCTCCCCAGGCCATCTGCGAGTTGTGGTGCATGCAAATATATTATATTAACAATATAGGCAAATATATTATATTAACAGGTCACTTCGGTCTTCCCCATACATCGAAATAGAGACAGAATTAATAATTACTTAAGTAATTACTACACGTAAAAAACAGAATGTTATTTATTATTAATATTTCCAATTTTTTTTTGCCGAAGCAGGCGCTTAATGATATGTATAAGAAAAAACTTATACATCGCATTAGTCACATACATTCCGAAACTTATACTTTTCATTAACTTATGAATGTTATTAGCTTTTTGATATTGGATCATTCATTAGGTGGCATGATGAAGAGTATAAGTATTTTCGAATGGTTTTTTGCCATAACATATAAGGTTATTTTTTTACGTGAAGCAAATACAGCACCATCTGTTATCTGAAATGGTCGATAAACTTGTTATGGCCATTATCTTTTAAGCGTGTAGAGTTGTGAGTTCTTTAGTCACAAAAATAACTCCAATCGGTTCTCTGGAAAATTCTAAATCAGACTAGTAATGTGAGGTTATTAGTAAGCAATTTGAGGAATATGAGAACACGGGGAAAAAACAGCAAGATCTCAATTCCCAACATCGTGCAGTAGACAGAGCTCACTTAACACGATTTTTGACAAAATTTGAAGTCAAATGTGTTATGTTTTGTCGATTGTTTGTAACTCAGAACTTGATGAATTTCATAACACATAAGGGGCATTAGGATAAAACGAGGTCTTGTAGCTTCGTGTAGTGAACCTAATCACCTTTGCACGATTCCCCAGAAATTTCTACAATTTGTCAATCAGCGCAATCCACCCATACCGAACCGAGATATTGAATTTATTCGCGTTATGGACAATTTTTCCCATTGTGCGTTGCCGCTGTCGATATTTTTGCAACAGCGTAGCGTGTCGCTGACCAACATTTGTCACTCCACAAATTGAAATTGCAGCGGAAATTTGGAACACCGAAGAACTATATGTACTGCCGCTAACCGCAAGTCGAGCACATCTGTATATGGCGTCCATATACAGATGTGCTCGACTTGCGATTAGCGGTAGTATAGTGCATCATTTAAATCAATTGAAAAAGACTAATAAATGTACCGAAACTTCTGAGTAGAATAAATATAGCGTTTTAAGAAGTCCGCAAAATTGATAAACACTATATCGAGCTAATCCAGCCCAGTCAGTAACAACCTCAACTGGAAAAATCTCCTTTATTTCCGTGAGAAGAGCTTTTTAATTTAGGGACGTTGGAATTTTGTCCAGCGGCACACGGATGTAGACATATCGGCTGCGGTGCCTCTATTCCTGAATTAGTAAAGTGTACGCCTGATTACTATGAACATTTTGTTTTTGACGAATTTGGAAGAAATGTCAGTTTTACAACACTTCTAGAACTGATGATTTTGATTTCCTCATCAGTTTATCAGTTGAAAAAGTGCAGAAATCTAGCGTAGTGTAACTAAGATGTGCTCGACCAACTTGTAACAGCCCCACACACTTAAATCATTTCACAGATTTCGGTGAATTTTGCTTCATTTCACCGAACCGACGTGTTTATATGATATTTCCTCATGCAAAAATCATTAGTAAAGTTGAGTAAATCTGGAAAAACTAAAATTAGGATTCGCATGGAAATTTCGCATTAGCAGTTCACAACGCGCATTTCCGCCTACTATGCAGGACAACGTCTGCCGGGTCGACTAGTAACTAATAAATCTTGGTGCCCTAAGAGAGACGGCAAGGTGGTGCCCATTACGGGATATGACGAGGTTTCATATAAGACTTCGGTCCATCAGTCAAATCCCGCAAATGTATCCTATTTGGGCACCCTCAACTATTTTATGCCATGTGGCACCAGCAATATAGTCTGTGTCTGGGAATCTCTCTTTTACTATTTTATTGCCTATCTTCTGGTCCAAACACAGAATATACAAAACCTACTTGAACATTTATCACTTACAAGTAAGATAAAATGAAACGTAACACACTTTGCCAACGCAACGGTAATAAATGTTTCAATACAAAACGATGTGTTATCGCTAAATGATTGATTTATTTGCATGATGAGCCAACATTGTATCCTATGCCAATATTACCTCCCGTAACCCTATGAGCAATATCACTTGATATAGAGTAATTTGACTTGACATCATCGTTCACATATCATGTCAAGATTTTCTTTATCAAGTGATATAGCTCATAGTCTGAACGCCGTAGTCAAAGAGTTGATGCCACTACTCGATTTCATGCAAACTATCAAAATGAAGAGTTTTTTGTCACTTTTTCGGCAAGTGAAAGGCACTATTTGGTCTATATTTTTAAATGCGTGTATCACTAAAGTCATTATTCCAGAAGCCATTGCTCGATACCACCAGTACACATAAAATGTTGCAAGCATAAAAACTGATATGTATGATTTTATCAAAATGATTGGATTACCAATGAATGTATCCTATCAAGTTGACAACGAATTACAATTTTCTTCTTGAATAGCTTAGTTAGAAAAACTATACAAAGACATCCAACCGAAGCAAACAAAAAACTGTTATCAAGACGTCATCATACAGAAACAAGTGAGAAACGAATGATAAGTAAAAAATACTTCTTCCGACAGCCCCTGAAACAGTATGACTAAAATGTGACTCACCGATCGTGCTGATGAAGGTCGTGTTGAAGGCATCCTCAGAAAAACGGAACAGGATGCAGGTCTTGCCAACACCGGAATCGCCAATCAGCAGCAACTTGAATAAATAATCGTACGTTTTCGCCATTATTTTGGGTGCTGATATTCTGCTAAGACAGGTTTTCCGTATTTTTTACTTCCACTGAGCTTCTTGCGTAGGGAGCCTTTTAGCCTCGGGGGTCAGATGAATGGATGGATGATTTTTATTTCGTCGCTTTTTCGCTCTTCTTGGACTGATGCTTCTGTTCGTCAACAACTATACTATTGATATCACTCACTGCTAAGGATATATGATATGTTTTATAAATAATCAAAATAATACGAAATATATAAAACTTTAATATAAATATAATATTAATTTAGTCTTTGTTTAAACTCCGGTTTTTTTTTTCGCTATTTTTCTTAGATCACCATATGCACAATTCGTTAAAAACAAAATAATGGTTACCAATCTTTTATTACGATTTATATTTCATATGGTATAAGAGCGAGATTAACGGGCACGAGTATCACCTAGTCGTTTGGCAGTATCATCACTTGACACTTTACCGTTCGATACTAAACGCGGCGAATGACTTCACGCGGCAAATGACTGTCGAAAGGTACGGCCAAACGATACTCCGCAATGCTATTCACCCATAAGAATCAAGTAAACGGGGTGCAGAAAGCGTGGCGGTACCTGGGCGGTACCTTTCCTGAAGGGTACGCCGCGTGCAATTTTGAGAAAATCAGGCAATACTGTTTGGCATGGCATTCTAAGATGACAACGCCTAATATCAGGTTTTAGTTTCAGTGTATTTTTGTGTATACACAATGAAAATCTATAGATTTTCAGGCTTGCGGTAGAACTTAGACAGCTGCGGAAGAACTTTGCGGAATCCGCAAAATGGGAAATTTTTAAAAGATCCTTCTTCTTCTTCAATGGCTCTACATTCCAACTGGAACTTGGCCTGCTTTTCATTTCCTCAGTTATTAATTGAAAGCTGTTCTATGCCCGCCATTGCATTAGTATGTATCTTGTATGGCAAGTACAATGGATATACCATGTCCAGGGTGTCGAGAATGTTTCCAACCCGAAAACATCCTAAACCGGACCGAGAATCGAACTCGCCATCTCCGGATTGGCAATCCTACGCCTTTGCTCGCAAGGCTACTGGAGACCCCCGCAGTATTTTATTGATTGTCAAACGTCAACGTCACAGATACGATGTACAGCAACTAAATTGATAGCCGAAAACAGAGACCGATACGAAAAAGAGTAACTTATTAAAACGACAGCGCTGCGGAGGTGACCAAAATACTCGCGCCCATTAATGATGCTCTAATCGCTTAACAGTTGCGTTATTAGGATTCTTATAACACTCGATTCATTTAAAAGCTACGATAGTGTTTATTGAAACAAGCACTTTTGACTGATGCGGAAGTTAAATGCGAACTGTAAAAAGGTATTATGATCTGGAACAAAATCACCAGAAATTTGAACCTATGCCAAAGCACATCTAAATAAGTTTTCTCGCTTGTACGAGACGAGCCAGCCTCGGGCTGAAAGTCTCGATAATAAAGACAAAAAAAAAGTTTTCTCGAAAAATTATTTGGTACCAGTTATGTACAATCAGAATACTAATGCTCAGCATTTTGGGCGCTTTTTTCCTTTAATTTGCTTTTCACACAATTAAAATTACTATTATAGACCACCAGGGTGTCTACTATATAATGCAAATTCAATCAGACTTTAAAATAAGTTCAACGAATAACGTCGTGTATTTGGGTGTTTTATGTATGTATCGTGAAGATTTTTGCCTTTCTCGTTTTTTATATATTGACCAATTTAAATGTCTTATTGCACTACTCATATCATTTATATAATAAACGAATCCATGTAAAAAGAAGAAGAAGACACACGACGGTGTTAACTTTGACAGATCTTACAGCACAGCTTTGGAAGATTATTTTAAAATGCTTATATTAAATTCTAGACAAAATTTAATTAAAATCTGATTGATGTATGGTACGGAAAAAGTTCCGAACTGTAATAGGATAGGTACTTTTCACTTAGTGAAGGAACCAAAATTAAGTAATATTTTCGTGAAATTAAGTAAAATTCACTTAATATCAAGTAAAATATACTTAATTTTAAATAGAAACTAACCAAAAGTTAGGTACATTTTACTCAACTTTTGTAAACATGAGATTACTTAACGTTGAGTTCCCACACTTTACTGCCCTTGTTGAGTGGTTTTGCTCAAGATTTTTTTTATGTACAGATTATCCGACTTGTCAATATCCCCAACTCAGCCATCTTGGATTTTTGTATGGAATTTCGACATTGTTGTTTCAAAAGGGCGAAAGTCGCAAACGTAAACATTGACTTCTTTTGCTGATTTCAGGAAGATTAGAGACTTCTGGCGCTGTTTTCCACTTCCATTCGATAGAAGACGCGGAGCGCCACCAGTTCCAAGTGGTTGTTAGCTGGGAGCGGTCCTAGTTGTTGAGAAATTTGCAGGAAAAGGCATTGTTTACGTTTGCGACATTGGCCCTTATGAAACAACAGTGTCGATTTATGCTCGTTTGTTTACGTTTTGCACTGAAAATGTATGTTTCCCCCCCGCGCTGGTTATTCCCATCTACTGACGAAGTCGGATAACCTGTACATAAAAAAATCTTGGTTTTGCTCTTCATTTTATGACAACAAAGGGAAGAGGGAGGGAGATGCAAGAGAAAAAGAAGTACCTAAAATTAGGTACTTTTTTCTAACTATCTATCTACATGTAATAGGCTATTATATAAAATAGCGCATACCCTTATCAACTACACCCCGCACACGTCTGGAAAGTTATTTTTTCTTTTCGCACACACCGATAGGATTAGCTTTTTCATCACTTCTACACTGTATTTTTTGCACAACTTCTTTGTTTTTAGCATACAGATTTCAATTGTTGCAAAACTCTCCTTTAGACTATATAGCAAGCGAAATTAATTATATCACCAGATCTGCACAAGCAAACTAAAATCAGACAAAATGAGAACAAAATACGGCAGCAGGCAGGCCAAACACACACTGCGACGACGACCCGCGATGATGACTCTTCTGGTTCCGTTCCGTGGCATAAGACGAACGAACGACGACGGGCAACGAAAAATACTAATGTTCAACACCTTTTTTTTTCTATGACATACTATCCCCGCACTTTTCACTTATTCTGCCGACTGATTGCATGCAGTGAGTGGCGATGGCAAGTGGCGGTGTTTGACGTTTTGTTCGCGACTCGGGAACTCGGCATGCCGTGCACGGAGAAACACGTTTACTCATTAATGGGCAATGAGCTAGACTTTACTAAGGTGGCGCAGATCAGCGCAGCTCGCCACTAGTTGACTCTTTCTCTCTCCCGTTGTTCTTATGCAACGCAAATAGTGACGTCACTATTTGCGTTGCATAAGATCAGCGGGAGAGTAAAAGAGAGAACTAGTGGCACGCAGCGCTGATCTGCGCCACCTTAGTAAAGTCTAGCCCCTTGATTAATGGGTACTTTTTCTTTGCTATCTCTGTCTCTCTGCTGAAAAATTTACCCATTTTGGGAGAATAAGTGGATCTACTCATTTAAATGAGTAAATCCACTTATTCTTCCAAAATGGGTGAATTTTTCAGCAGAGAGAAAGAGATAGCAGAGAAAAAGTACCCATTAATGAGTAAACGATTTTTACCGGGTGCACGGAAGGCATACACGCTCATTTGGATCTACTCAAAAGTGAGTCAAATTTGACTCACTTTGAAAAAAAGTGGAACAGCTCACTTTTGAGTAACCGTATGTTTACTCACTTATGAGTAATGCAGCATCATGTCAAAATTAGAGTAATGCTACGTTTTGACAGGGCAAGTGAGTTGAACAACTCAGTTGAAATCAATTGACTTGCCAAAAGTTGAACATGTTCAACTTTCTTTTCGTTCAAGTGAATTGAATTAAGGTGTTTACACGTTCAGTTCGCGTTCGATTCAAGCGACTTGCTCAATTCACTTGCCTTGTCTAAACGTAGCATAAGACTTACTCACTTGTTTGCAACAAAAAGTGAGTAGATCTTACTCACTTTTTGGAAATTCTGGGCGCATTTAGATTGATAAAGGAATGGCATTTTAAATATTAGAAAAAGAAGCTATCCTGCTCATTTTATTTATTAATTTATTAGTAAGATCTTGGCGGGGATGGGTTAGGTACAGCACATTTTTGTTTCGCTCTAACATTGCATTCAAATAATCATCAACAACCGTTCCTTGCATTCCTAGACTAAACAACACATTAGTTAGCATAGTTGAAAATATAGTTGTAATATCAATTTCCGGTAACCATACACGTTTTAAGCGTCGTCGAAAGAGTTCTTCTGAGGTCGTTGAGTTTGAGCTGCTCGTCTCTGCCTCTTCAGTGATGTATTTCGTTCTAGTTGCAGCTGGTGGGGAATTTTCTGGTGTAATACACGTACCATACGAAGACCCGTGCAACGCCGAGGATGAAATATAACTTCGATCCTCCGAGTTGATCTTTCTTATAATCTGATCTGAGAACCGGTTTCATCGTGTGGTTAAGTCGCTAGAACAATCATCTTTCGGGCGCTAAGCAAACTTATCCTCACTGAAAAAGGAGACGTTGATTTCGATGTGCACGATGAAGACCTGGAGAGTTACGATGATGTGGAATTTGTTGAAGAATTAGATGAAACGTGTCGGCGGAAGTAGCGACTCTTCCATACGCTGTGAATATAAAATTAAAACATAGATAACTTAATAACGCCTTATAAATGATACAACGCATTCGATCCTGCATCCATTTAACGATTACAAACTCATCGTATAGTTGAGAACAACAACAAATACGACATCAATGCATGCTTCCACTACCATGCATCCACAATTGGAAAGTATCAGCAACCAGCCCAGTTCCTAGAAACTTACTTGAATGTAATGGACAGCTCCTTGCTTCGTACCGTCTGTCCATCATCAACGCCAGCCGGCACTGGGATGGTCACCCGCTTCTGCTGAACCACCTGCCCGTTGCAGGCGCAGTTCAGGCATGGATATTTAATGTACATCTGTCGCAGTACTGGCACATTCCGGTCTTGGTGCTTGGATCGCAAGATCTTACATTTAGGGCACATATCCACCATGTTTGTTGACACCGCGGACCCCTTAGGCAAAAGTCAAGTAATACATACATCATTAGTTCCTTATTCCATCAACACCATATCGCGAATAGGAGAAATCATCGATTCCGGCATTACATTTTTCGAACCAACTAGTCCGGATCGATCGTGCAGCGGAACTGCCAGTTCTGCGAGAATTCTTGGGGACATGCACAACCAGATTACCACCACCAGCTCTGTGCATCTGCTCTGCGCACCACATCAAATTAACAACAAAACTGAAAAACTTTTTAAAAATACGAGACTTTTTCGCGAATATTTTTCAAACTGTTTGACGGTTCGAAAACAATATAACGCAATAGTGAGTAAAGCCTAAAACTCTGAGAAGTGAGTGAAAATTGACTCACTTGCCAAATAAAATCTTACTCACTTTTTGACATTTCCATCAAAATGCTAAAGTGAGTCATTTTGACTCACTTTTGAGTAGATTCAAATGAGCGTGATAAGCAAGATGCTACACGCTCGTTTCATTCTATTCAGAGACTGAGTAAAATTCTACAAACGCGGATTTTTTATGTATACCAGCCAAAACACTATGCACGGTAGCATTCAAGTACCCATTAATGGGTATTTTCGTACCCATTTCAAACAAAAGCGGCATAACTCATTTAATGGGTAAATCGCTTTTACTCATTAATGAGTACGTGCTCCGAACTTCAAAAAATGGGTTTTTATGACTCTTGACTATTCTTTAGAAAAAGGGTAAAATGTCCTCATTTTATCAAAACAAAATGATTGAGGTTAGGATGAATTAGATTGAATCCAAATGAAAATATTCTGATTTTATTTTAAAATACATGAAATTGTTCATTTTTTATTTATATCGCAATTTCCAAAATCAACAAATGGATAACTATACATTCTATACATTCAAGTGCTCAACCTCCTTGTTCCTTTCCTCAAACAAATCCGGTTCGGAGGCTTCGAGTTAGGCCACCTTTGACTGTTGCTCCTGGTACATGTTGTTAGGCAACCTGGATGATGCCTTACCATTAGAGCCGCTGCAGTGACCATCCTTCGACGATGAGACAGGCCATTCTCCGGATCCGGAATGAAATTCTGTATACATTGCGATACTCGTTTCACTTCCATTGCTACCTCGATCGAGACCTGGATTGCCCTACTGTCGGATGGGGAAACGGAATTCAAAACACGATGCTTTTTCCCGCTCGTCATCCAGCTCGTAACTTAAGGGTGATGGTCAGTGACGCTAGGCTACGGCTGTAAGGCATTATTTAGCGGGAACTTTTTCACTGAAAAACAAATTTTCTTTTATTTTCACTTGTGTATGACGGATACTTGTTTTCTTCGTTCGCGCGAAAATTCACAGCCAAAACTTAAATTAATTTAGCTTACCTCATGCTTCAGAAGAGTATAGATTATTTTCTATAGGGCACTGCACGGAAACATCTCTTTCTCTTTTGTTCTTCATACATTTTGACGTTTACTGGCCTTGTTGTTTTCTATTTTTTTTGCAGCGAGAAAGGGACAAAGCAGTCTGTGCAGTGCCCTATAGTTCTTTTGCTGCCGTAATGACCAGTTTTTCTCGACTCGTCTTTGAAACAAAAATGAATTTTCAACTTGAAAACTAAAAATAGAAAAATGGCGACTGTACCTTTCAAATATTTGAAATGCGTCTAATTTACCCATCTAGCCTTTTGGAAACGATACTTGGGAGTGGGGTAAAATTACTCTTTTTTGATCATGAAAAAAAATGCCCATTTTATGACATCTCAGTACAGTTTCAAAAAATGGGTGAATTTGCCTCCTTTAATGGGTATTCCCAAACTTCCGTGTGGACCATTGCATCATGACGTCATCGACAATTTTTTTTACCCGTGTTCAAATGGCGAGTGAAGTTTCATGAGGGCAATGTTTACATTTTTTTATATGGAGTTTTTGGCTCGTGCAATCGTCTATATCTGGGAGGGAGAAACAGATTCAAAAAATGTGTGTGTCAAGCCGAGCCGAAATCTAGCTGTCATGACATGTCAGTGCGAGCCGAGAACAAAACTCTGGACAAGAAAATTTTCTAAGGCAATATAACATCAATAACACACAAAACAAAATTTGGTCTTTTAAGTGGCGCCTACGTTGATTGTTTATTCTTGCAGAAAATTAGCTTGTTGCCTGACGACAGTATTGCTACGTTTTGACAGAGCAAGTCAGTTGAACAACTCAGTTGAATTCAATTGACTTGCCAAAAGTTGAACATGTTCAACTTTCTTTTCGTTCAAGTGAATTGAATTAAGGTGTTTACACGTTCCATTCGCGTTCAATTCAAGCGATTTGCTCAATTCACTTGCCTGGTCTAAACGTAGCATATTTGTTTATTTGATGTGTAGTATCGAGAGCTCCCTCCCAGGTCTATATCAATGGGTTGCATCGATTTTCGATGTAATATTCAACAAATTTTTTTGCTGTGTAAGATACCCAAATATGGGTGAATCAGTTACCCATTTATAGGTAAACTCATCTAAGCGTGTAGCGTTGGCTTTCCCCCACCCGGTAAAAATCCAAGGGGCTAGACTTTACTAAGGTGGCGCAGATCAGCGCTGCGTGCCACTAGTTCTCTCTTTTACTCTCCCGCTGATCTTATGCAACGCAAATAGTGACGTCACTATTTGCGTTGCATAAGAACAACGGGAGAAAGAAAGAGTCAACTAGTGGCGAGCTGCGCTGATCTGCGCCACCTTAGTAAAGTCTAGCTCATTGGTAAAAATCGTGCATTAATAGCTGCACTCAAGCACATCGTAGTTTTAGACGAGAAATCATTCTGTTGAAGGCCCTTGCTGCCGATGTTTGAATTCTGAAACATTAGAAAAAATATATATATTTACAATCTTACAAAGTGTGCTTTGGACAATCAACTTACCAGAATTAGTTTCCATTATTTGGTATTAGTTGTTGGCAAATTAGATCTCACTGTGTAAACACAGAAAAAAGATATTTTAATCCTCTATCTGAAGCACACATTTTACAGGGACAAAATGAACGCCGTCTGCAATGAAGTGGTTAGTTTTACTGTTGACAGTTCAGTTATCATGACAATCCCTGTAGTTATTTTTACTATTTCTTGAAATGGTTGATTTAAAATCATTCATGTAGTTATTTTTACTACAAGACTATTTTCAGTGTATGGTCTGTTTTTGACGTTTTTGACATCAAAGGATGGAATCGATGGAATGAAAGAGATGCCAGATCGAAAACAACTCAAATTTTGGGTTGTTTGATCTACCCGTGTAGACTGTTGTCAGAAATCGACTCGCGAAGGAATTTTCTGTTGAAGTGGTGATTTTGTGATATTGTAGACGAGCTGATAGTGAAATTTTTGCATTAAATTTTCATCTCATTCGCAAATGCCATCCGCCACCGTTTTGTAATATTTTAATTTTTCATTGTCAAATACGGTCGTTTAATTCATGTTTCAATTCGTGGTTAGTAATTTCGCTCAAGTCATGAAAATAGCGAAAAACCAGCCGAATTGCGTAAACAGTGCCAGTGGAGAAAAATTCTACGCAACAGTGAAAAGAAGTGCTATGGAAAAGAAGACTCAAAAACAATAGTGAATCCTAAATCATATTTTTTTTGTGAAGAATAATTTTTGGCCGATGTAGATTGGAATTGCCAAAAACTTAGAAATAATTGCTTAGATAATGAAAAAGTGTCCATTAAAGTTAATTGGATATACCTACCTATGGTTTCTGTAGTTCGTCGATGACGACGACAAAGATAATATTGTAATTTCTACATAATCACCTGATACCACAAGCTCACGGATTGTGGTGTGTGCATTGCAATTTTGTCCTAAGGAACATACACCACGTTCCCCCTCTTTCTGTATGCTGCTACTGCTTGCTTTTTTTAAGTGCCCTGCAGGTTCGCTGTTCCAGCTGCTGTCCAGGGCCCGGATTACTTGTCCGTTTTACTTGTTTTACTTCGATGTTTGTCCGTACTACCATCAAATGATGATAAAGGCTAATCATCGTTTTGTCATTGGTCGCTGAATAATTCCAGTGAGGCCAGGTTGTAAATTGAATAAGTAAGCCCGGCTAGAGTATTTTAGGTACATATAGCCAGTAAACTCGTTTGACCAATAATTCGGCACCAACAATTCAAAAGGGCGTAACTGCTTTTGAAAACAAAAGCTTCTCACGTCGCTGGTGGGTTAATTTGAACCCACCCACGCAATCCAATACCACTGATGGAAGCATCGGATCCTCTTCTTTCATTTAATGGTGCTGGTTTGCCTGGGTGAGCACAAATAAGCCAACTATAGACGTGAGAAGCTCTTGTTTACAAAAGCAGTTTCGCCCTTTTGAAGTGTTGGTGCCGAATTAACTAATTTCATTCGATTATTTCTAGCACAACTTGTCTTTCTGATCTAACAAAAGTAAACGAAACATTTTTTTTAAAGAAGCATGACACTAAAACGCGATTCTATATAATACACATAGATTTCATTGATGTTGAATCTTTAAACTCTTTTTACCAATATTTTGATGAAGAAATTTCAAGTTTTGAAGTCTCATTTCGAAAGCTCCAATTGCGCGTCCTCCACGAACACCGTTCAGGTTTTATGTCCGTAGAGAACTACCGGTCTAATGAGCGTTTTGTAGATACTCAGTTTGGTACAGCGGCAAGCTCTATTCTCCCCGTAACGCTAGGTACACACCTTTGGGTGTTATATTTTTTTTTACTTGAGCAAGGGTAAACGGAAATCTGCAAACAGACACCTGAGGAGGTTAATTCAGGTAGTGTGGGGATAGACTTCCAATTCAAAAATTGCCTAGATCGGCGCCGGGAATCGAACCCAGTCACCCTCAACATGGTCTTGCTTTGTAGCCGCGCGTCTTACCGCTAGGCTAAGAGGGACCCTCTCTTCTTCTTTCCTATTATGGACCCCCAATATATTCTGTATTTTTGTATTTTTATCTGAATGCTATTCTATAATGGGCACTCATGTTTATTTCCCATAATTTATAAAGAATAAACTATTTTTACATTCTAGCGGTTCTCAACCTGGGGTACATGTACCCCTGGGGGTACCTTTGCCGGCCCCAGGGGGTACCTCGGACCAAAATGCGTAATGGCGGATGTATTACAATTCCAATAAAACTTATTGATATTGTTTTAATATTTATGTATTTTTAGATTTCAAAACTTTGTATTGTATTATGCATGGCGGTCAGCAAATCAAAACCTATCGAATCCTGCCCACTACAACCTGCATAGTGTATGATGGTCTGTGCAACAAAAGATTAAAAGAACAAAAATTTTAACGACAAATCTAAAACTAAGAGGTCTGAAAACCTCTATTTGAGAGGCGTGAAGGCTCAGTAACTTCGTTGATAACTCGTAAGCTTGGAAGCCTCCTTTCAAGAGGCTCGGAAGGCTCCTTTTAAGAGGCTCGGAAGCCTCATTTCAAGAGGCTCGGAAGCCTCTTTTGAAGAGGTTCGGAAGCCTCCTTTGTAGAGGTTTGGAAACCTTCTTTTAAGAGGTTTGGAAACCTCGTTTCAAGAGGTTTGGAAACCTACTTTCAAGAGGCTCGGAAACCTTCTTTCAGAAAGCTTGGAAACCTCCTGTCAAGAGGTATTGAAGCCTCCTTTCAAGATGCTTGGAAGCCTCCTTTTGAGAGGCTCGGAAGCCTCCTTTCAAGCTTACTTTGAAGAAGCTCGGAAGCCTACAATGGTCATCAAGTCTTAGGGATGATTCAAATATGACGTCCACTACTTTTTGAGGTTTCTAGTTCTCCTCTCCCCCCTCTGTCACGCTTTTTTGTATACCTAGTATATGCACTGTCACAAAATCTTAGACCCCCTCCCCCTAAAACCTGTGACATCATTATTGAACGACCTTGATGTGTAAATTTAATTTGAATAGCAAAGTTTTACAGAATAACGAAAATTTCATACAACATTTTGAAGAGCCATATATTGAGTTAATTTTCAGGTCCGTTTTCCATATATGAACCGGTGCCATCGAAAGTGGTACATGTTACATTGAGTAAATTTTTCAGGAGACGCATTTTTCCAAAAACATCGAATAAAAAATTCTTATTTGCAATTTTTTGCAACTAAACTATACGAACATGTTATGACTGATGTACCTAAAGATAGTAGTAAAAAATAAGCGAAGTTTATGACAAATTTCAAGTTTATTGGAGCGAATTGCACATGTACCACTATTAATGGGAACAAAAGGAAACAGAACCCGAAAAACGTTGACAGTAATCATTCTAAACGGCTCTAAACTATCTTGAAATTCAAAATAGGATTAAAATCTGTTGTGAAAACAGTCATGTTGCCAAATTTTCTTTTAAATAAGCTGATTTTAGTGGGTGGAACTGTACATTAGACTGGCCCAGATTACTATGGGGGGAAAAAAAGTTGTGGAATTCCACGGGGCACCCCCCAGAATTGTGTCTTTGGGTGAGAAAATCAATCTCTGAAAATTTCAGCTCAATCGCTTGTTGCATAAGCTGGCGCATTTGATTTGAAGTTTGTATGGGGATTTCAGCCAAAATGTATAGGAAAATACACCTCCGTCACTCATTCGATATGGAAATTGGTTCAGATTGCTCGATTGACCTCAGAATTGCAAAAACGGCAGTTGGTATGCTACAGAACAATTTCACAGAACATTGCATGATGATTAAATGAACTTTGATATAATTTTCGGCTGATTTATTAGGAGCTGATTTGTGTATTTTTGAGTTTTTTGATCGAATCGCATCAGCCGAAACCTATATACAAGTTCATTTAATCATCATACAATGTTCTGTGAAATTGTTCTGTAGCATACCAACTGCCGTATTTGCAATTCTGAGGTCAATCGAGCAATCAGAACCAATTTCCAGATCGAATAAGTGACGGAGGTGTATTTTCCTCTACATTTTGGCTGAAATCCCCATACAAACTTCAAATCAAATGCGCCAGCTTATGCAACAAGCGATTGAGCTGAAATTTTCAGAGATTGATTTTCTCATCCAAAGACACAATCCTGGGGGGTGCCCCGTGGAATTTGACAACTTTTTGTTTCCTGGGCCAGTCTACTGTACATGTACCACTTTTTCTGGCAACGAAATGGCCATTGTGATATATACCAGAAAATAAAATTTGCATATCTCCAGATTTAGTTGCCAAAAATCACTTTTTCGTTATTCCCTTACTAGATCTTTGCAAATAGAAGCAGTTGGTGTAAAAAACTCAAAATTGACAAAAATGGTTTATGTACCGCTTTCGCTGGCACCGGTTCATATCTTATGAGGTTATTTTCATTTACAAAAAAACAATAGGGGGTGGGGTAACTCGCCAAATTTTGAACGGTTAATTTCTTCGCCTATTGTTGAACGCACGTGCATTTCTTATGGGAGTTCAACAATAGGCGACAAAATTAGCCGTTCAACATTTGGCGGTTTCCCCTACCTCAATGAATGTAAAAATTTGAAGGGGTACCTATCAAGGAAAAGGTTGAGAACCGCTCTATGGCATTTCCAAGGCATGTAATCAAATCATTAGTCAATCAATTTTAGTTCTACCTGGAATTCCAAAGAAAAATGTTTAAATTATGCTGTAATTATGCAAATGTGGGTAGAGGGTCCACTCTTTGCTGGATGGACTGGTTTTGTTATCAATGTAGGGGAAAGTGGGGTAAGATGGCCATATGGGGCAAGACAGCCAACGTTAATTATGCCTTAAGTGAGCATTATATTCACATTATTATTACAAGGGATGGTTCACAATAATGTAAAAGGGCTATACAACTGAAAAATGCACTTTGACAACCTCACTTGTTCTTGTAATATTGATTTGAAGATGGTTTAGTTGAAATTCGAATTTTCTTATAATTTTCTAGTTACATAATTTAACAATTGAAGCCTAAATTACTCATTTTTCAGGACAAATTGATTTTTACCGAAGCTTTTATCTAACTATAGCATATATACAATAATAATTTGAGGAGATTCACAGTAATTAGGTTCGATAGGATATAAATCTTTGGATACACGTCGGCTTGGGGCGGTATTGCCAACTGTATAGGAACAAGGTCATCTCCAGGATTAAGCGTCGCCTAACACTTAAATGCATTTATAAAACGATCAAAATAGTTTCTGCGTGAATCAGAGATGATTTAAAACAAAGGATATGGTTTTAACAGTAGAAATTAGTTTTAGGCAAATTCTGATATTGTCGTAGTGCCAGTTGTCAAGAAATGAACATGAAATACGACATTTTTAAACGAAGCATCATTTGAACATAATCCATAGAAGTGCAAGAAATGTGTCCCCTATTCTAAATAAATTTAGCACACTTTTGATATAGTTTTTGGTCCAGGCTCGTCTTGCCCCGAGGGGGTGGTCATATTGCCCCATATGGTAAATATAGGCATCATAAAAACAGCCTTTTTAAAACCAGTTTATAAGATACTGAAACTTTATTAATCAGTGTTTATTGATACTTATGTCAAAGACGGGTCATCATAAAGGTGTTTCATGGAGAAATCAGCAGAATTTGAAGCAGTGTCACCATTTTACAAGGGTTACCGCTTAGTATGGCCATCTTGCCCCACTTTCCCCTATACCTGTTAAACCCTGGAAAGTCAGGGAATTTCAAATTTGACCTGGAATATGAGGGAAAGTCAGGGAATTTCAAAATCACAAAACCCAATATTGAATATGTGTAGTGGTATATTTGAATTCAAGCTGTATAGCTCCAATCTCGCAGCAGAGATGTCCTGCACAGTTGGCAAAAATCTGCTCTTTTATTTTTTACCATTTTTAACAATCATATACAATTTATTTAGTAAGTGCAACTAATAGCTGGATATTTGAGTTTTCGAAATGTCACTTCAATCTAACAAAATGGTGCTCACCAAATACACGCGAGCGCATGCACAGCAAATACACTGGCGTGTATTACACGCCAGTGTATTTGCTGTGCGCGCGCCCACGTGGCTTCGGTATGTATTATTTTGACAGATCAAAGTTTCGAAAACTCAAATATCCATCTATTAGTTGCACTCACTGAATAAATTTTATTTGATTGTTAAAAATTGTGAAAAATAAAAGAGCAGTTTTTTTGCCAACTGTGTAGGAGGACATCTCTGCCTCGCAGTTAATAATTTGTGGAAGTGCACAATGAACACTAAGCTGCGAGGCGGTAATGTCCCAGTGGGGGATGTAATGCCAATAAGAATAATTATTAGAAAAAAATGCCTAAAGCAGTGACGAACCTATAGCGATTTTTCTTGTTTTTGGTGTATTTAACTACTAGTTTTGAAGGCTGCTATAAAATCACTGTAAAACACATTATGAAACAAGCAGAATATAGCAGCATTAGAGCTAGTAGCAGTAGCAGCAGTCAGAGAGAATGCACATCCAGCCTCCAAGTTGCTAATTCAAATGCTTTCGATAGTATTCTCTGTGCAGTTCAAAACTGAATTTTTGTATTCGTGAAAATAGATTTTTCGCCCAATAGTCGCAGGCATGTTTCATTATTGCGCATCTGGTGCGCTGTTTAGCGCATCTGGTTGCAAACAAGGCGCACTAGATGCGCAATAATGCGACATGAGCTGAAAGCGAATAAAATCGATTTTCGCGAGTACGGAATTCGATTTTTAACTGGAACCATAACTCACTCCTCTGTTGTACAGGTTAATGAGAACAGTGAAAACAAACATGAAGAACCAAAGGTGCAATTAATAACCGAAGGGAGAAATGTAGCACATGTGCTAAACCTCAGTAAAGCAAAATATTAAGCATAGGATACTAAAGTAATATTACTCAACGAATAGTAGTAATGGAGTGTCAATCGGTTAATCAAATGTTGCATTGTTACAGTTGATAAGCAGTCTAGAAGATATTATCAGAATAACGTGAAAGTGTGATGATGGAGTAGTGTTAATGGGTATCGTTGTTTGCAAATGTGATGATTATTTTCACAGTTTGTAAGTTGCAAAACTAAGTAAAAAACAAGATCTACAAAAAATCGCGTTTGAAGTTTAACGTCCAAGTTTCAATGGAGATCATTTAGCAGTGCTGCAGTAGCGAAGCAACATAAAACAAAGGGCCACATTTGCGGCATTGCAACGCAGAAAAATGGGAGCGAAGGATTCTAAACCATCTTGCATCAGCTATGAAGAAGCGGTCAAACGAGGTAAGAGTATTCTTGGGATATTAAAGTATTATCTTTATTTTTCTCATTTCTGGGGAATGACGCCATTTATACATAAATAAAGTGCAGGTGTGAAGCTTGGGGTACAATAAAATGATAGAGTGTAACACCGTGAAAAGATGCTGAAGGTTACAATGACTATAATAACAGTGCCGTCAAGTGTCAGAAATGGAACAGAATCATCTAGGGTAAGACACCCAGAAATCGCCCTCCCCCCAGTTTTCGCCCACCCATTTTAAAATCTTCATTTCTCGTAAACTAGTAGTTGAAAACAGTTACAGTTAAGGTTTTTCCATACAAGCATCAATCAATCATGAAAAACCCTGAACTTTAACTGTTTCCAACAACTAGTTTTCGAGAAATGAAGGTTTTAAAATAGGTGGGCGAAAACTGGGGGGAAGGCGATTTCTGGGTGTCTTACCCTATCAGTTCCAAACAAATGTGCGTTCAAAACGAACAGGAGACCAATCAAACATAGCACATAACGGTACTCTTCTTATAGGTGTGCTGGCAGCTGTGGTACTGAGAGTATTTTTGTGTGAGTGCGTAGCATTTTTCCATATATATTTGCTATCATTAGCATTAGCATTCGATGTGCTTGACTAGAGGTGTGGGCCAACCCCTCAAGTAGTATTTGTTCAACTAAAATTCGCTCTTTTGAGAGAGAAACTCTCAGCTGGGTTGGCGAAGATGGCCGAAGGCGACCGAATGTGATGTCACGTCTGGCATACTCAGTACAAATTTTATAGCAGACGTGACGTTTCACTCCGCCCGCTCGCTGTTTTACTTACTTACTTATGGATCCTGTACACCTCCGGTGGTGCAAAGGGCCGCCTTGAAAGATCTCCATACTGAGCGTTGCCCGGCTATCGCTTTAACCTGTTGCCAGGTTAGATTTCGGTCGTCTTCTTTTATTTCTTTATTGAGGCTTCGCCGCCATGAGCCTCTGGGTCTGCCTCTGCTGCGATGTCCCGCTGGGTTCCAGTCTAATGCTTGTTTACAGATTTCGTTTCCGCCCCTACGTAGAGTGTGGCCGATCCAGCCCCACTTCCGATCCCGAATTTCTGTTGCTATCGGCCTCTGGTGACAACGACGATGGAGCTCGTTGTTTGAGATCCAGTTGTGAGGCCACCAGGCCCATTATGGGATCAGTACAAAAGGCCGAATCACAAAAGGCCGAAAATGTTCTAGCATACCACAAAAGGCCGAAACCCCAAAAGGCCGAACCACGAAAGGCCGAATCTCAAAAGGCCGAATAACACAAAAGGCCGAATCATTACAAAAGTTACAATCTTTCAACCAAGAGAACATAGAATACTCACAAATTTACGTTTACTTTTATTATGGTGCCCCATTAAGAAAAACTCGTCCACGTGTTTTGTAACTACTAGCAGCGGCTCTGTCCCAGTGTGGGGATGTAATTCCAATAAGAAGAAGAAGAAGAAGCAGCGATCTAATCAATCTTATTCAGCTGAGGTATTTAGCGTCAGTTCAACGTCGAAGCTCAATCTTTCAATTATTGAAAGAAGTTGTATGACGGTGTTTACAGAGTCAATTTGAATCCTTATTATATTCCATAATAGATCAATCTTCATTGCAGTAATGAAAGGATGAACATAATTGAACACTGTATACGTATAAATATTAGCACTTTAAAGTAACGGAGTAATCCAAGAGCTCTCTTTTTTCTTCCTTTGGTGATGTAGTAATCATTATCAGTAGTATTGGGAAAAGTTAAATTCCTAAATCTAATGCAAGAGCCCAAGTTGAATTCCACCGGATTCATGGCTCACAGAATCGAATTGTCGATTTGCATTAATGTAGGAGTTGTGCGCTTAATGACGCATAGTTGTGCTAATGATGCGCACTACTCATGATCTAATTGCGACATCAGAATCTGAACAAAATCAAAATTTCAAATTATTATGCTTTTAACTAAAAGCTGTATAACTTACGGTAACGCGGTGTTCTTAAATGTATTTCATTTTCTCCCAATTTAAGAGAAACTGACTTCACAAGACTTTAGTGAGAAATCACAAAATAATTCGAATATTCTAAATTATATTAAGTACTAGTTGACCCGGCAGACGTTGTCCTGCATAGTAGGCGAGAATGTGCATTCTGAACTGCCCATGCAAAGTTCGCATAGGAATCACAATTTTAGTTTTTCACGATTTGCTCAACTTTACTCGTAATTTTCGCATTAGGAAATATCATATAAACCCGTCGGAAACTATAACGAATGTTTCTGCTGAAGAAATGAAAAAAATCCATCCAGCCGTTTTCGAGTTATGCGGATACGAACACAGACCATTTCATTTTTATATATATAAGATTTTAATAAAAAAAAGTTTGAATTAAAACGGCAGACCAACAAAGTGGACCGGAGCGAGCGCGCGCTCGCTCCGGTCCACTTTGTTGGTCTGCCGATTTCATTCGGCCTTTCGTGGTTTCGGGCTTTTGTGATTCGGCCTTATGTGATTTCGGCCTTTTGTGGTTTCGGCCTTTTGTGCATTCGGCCTTTTTTGCTTTCGGCCTTTTGTAATTCGGCCATTCGTGATTCGGCCTTTCGTAGTAGACCCCGAATTATATACCGCAGGCATCTGTTAATGAACACCTGCAGCCGTTGAGTGTTCTCCACTGATACACACCATGTTTCGCTAGCGTATAGCAGCACAGATTTCACGTTAGAGTTGAAAATTCGTATTTTGGTGCGTTCACTTATCTGCCTGTTTTTCCAAATATTTCTTAAACTCGCAAAGGCAGCCCTTGCTTTCTTGACCCGTGCGCCTATGTCGATCTTGGTACCGCCGTCTGACGCCATTTAGCTACCAAGATATTGGAAGCTTTCAACATTCTCCACTGGTTGCCCGGCTACTGTGAAACTGGAAGGAGTAACCGTGTTTACATCCAACGATTTGGTTTTGTTGACGTTGATGACTAAACCTGCCGAAGAGGAGCGCTCGGCAAGGTCGTTGAGCTTACTCTGCATATCAGAGCGCCGTTACGCGAGGAGTGCAACGTCATCAGCCAATTTGAAGTCGTTTAGGTGCTCCATGGTTATAGGCTGCCATAACAGCCCGCGGTTTGGTTCACGGTCAATCGCATCTACCAGAATCTCATCGATTACGATGAGGAACAGTAACGGTGATAGAATACATCCTTGCCTCACACCAGCTACGACCCGGATAGGGTCGGATAGGACCCCATTGTGCAGCACTCTACACGAAAAGGCCTCGTACTGTGCTTCGATGAGGTCGATGATTTTCTCAGGAACCCCCTTGCGTCTCAGGGCGCCCCACATATTCTCGTGATTGAGACGGTCGAAAGCCTTTTTGTGGTCAATGAATACCAAGTAAAGGGACTCTTGGAATTCGTTGACCTGCTCCAGGATTATGCGGAGCGTGACAATATGGTCCACACAGGATCTTTCGGCACGGAATCCGGCCTGCTGCCGCCGGAGAGTCGCATCGATCTTCTCCTGAATCCAGGCTAGGATAATTTTGCATAGAACTTTGAGAACGGTACACAGCAACATAATGCCTCGCCAGTTATCGCATACAGTCAGGTCACCCTTTTTGGGCACCTTCACTGAGATACCTTGCATCCAGTCGACCGGGAAAGTTGCGGTGTCCCAGATATTACGAAATAAACGATGCAGTAGTTGAGCGGATGTCATGGGGTCAGCTTTGAGCATCTCGGCTGATATACGGTCGACCTCTGGGGCTTTATTCGATTTCATGCTTTGGATGGCTGTTTGAATCTCTAGCAGTGATGGAGCTTCGGTATTGACGCGTGTTATACGTCGGATCCTAGGCAGATCATGCCGAGGTGGGGATGGCCTGGCTGGCACTTGAAAAAGTTGTTCGAAGTGCTCGAACCAGCGTTTCAGCTGGTCAGTTGGATCGGTCAATAACTGATCATTCGCGTCTTTCACAGGCATCGTTGCATTCATCTTCGCCCCGCTTAAGCGTCGTGAGATATCGTAGAGGAGGCGAATGTCCCCGGTTGCGGCGGCTCTCTCTCTCCTTCGTCGGCCAGAGAGTCTGCCCAAGCTCGCTTGTCCCGTCGACATGAGCGTTTTACTTCCTTCTCAAGAGCCGCGTATCGTTGACGGGCTACGACTTTGGCTCCTCTGGTTTTTGATCGCACTATCGCGGCTTTGGCTTCTCTTCGCTCCTCTATCTTTCTCCAGGTCTCATCGGTGATCCATTGTTTTCTCTGGGTGCGTAGTTCGCCCAGATTTTCTCGCTGGTGGTGATGAAGGCATTCTTGATGGCGGTCCATTGGTCTTCCACGCTGCCACCTTCCGGGATATCTGCAGCACGCGTCTCCAGTTCTTCAACGAAGGACCGTTTCACCGTGGCATCTTCCAGTCGGCGTGTGTTGAATCGTCGTCCAACTCTTTCCTCCTGCCGACGAATCCGCGCAATGCGCAGGCGTATTGATCAGACGCGCGGCACTACGTTTATTCCGTACATCAAGAAGGCTCCGTTTCCATTTTCGGCTGATGCAGATGTGGTCGATTTGATTTCCTGTAAAGCCGACACGGGAGACCCACGTGACCTTGTGAACCGGTCGATGAGGGAAGAGTGATCCCCCGATCACCATGTCGTTATTACCACAAAACTCTGCGAACAGCTCTCCTTTTTCGCTCATTTCTCCGAGACCATGGCGTCCCATAATGCGCTCATGGTTCGAGTTGTCGGATCCGATCTTCGCATTGAAGTCGCCCAAACAAATCTTGATATCACCCTTCGGAATTCTATCTACGACGGCAATGAGTTGACTGTAGAAGTTCTCTTTGTCTTGCAGATCGGCAGCATCGGTTGGAGCATAACATTGGATTATAGTAAGGTTTCGGACCCGTGTTCTAAATCTGGCAACGATTATCCTTTCACTTATAGGTTCCCACTTCATTAGCGCAGAGTGTGCCTGAGCGCTTAGTAGGAAGCCGACTTCGCGATGCCGTGGAGCGTGTTCCCCTCGTAAACCAGAGTATAGCAAAGCTTGTCCCGACGGCGTTCTGTGTTCTCCAAAGTTTGGCCAACGGACTTCACTCAGTCTTTACCCTGCTGGGTGTGTAACTTGCTACTGCACCAGGAAATCACCCACTGCTTTCATTGCACTTGGCGGAGGTATCGCCTTACTCGGATCACTGTTGGACTCTGACTGAAGGGAGAGCGATGCTTGGTTACTTGCTCATCATCAACACCAAGACGGCATTAACAGTATATAATGTAGAGTGGTATATAACAGGGCTGTCTCTCCCCACACACTGGGCTAGGCTTAAAACGTTCCATGTTCCTATTCGTGTCCGTTGTTTCGCGCTAAGAGTCGTCGCCGTAAAATCAGTCCGTATTCTTTCATTATCGGATTCTCGAACAAACTGATTTTTTCGGGAACAGTAGGTTGTTGGCCCAAGGTTCCCTATCCACCGGGATGGGGCTGCCATCTTAGGTATAGCTTCCGGGCAAGGATGTTAACGATCATTTAGTAGTTTGTCAATAACTCATTCCAGAAGCTGAATTTCAAAATATGTTGTATGGTGGACTTCTAGTGCGAAGGTTTCTCTACAACTCTGCCTAATGGTTCATTTTTTAAATTCCACTAGTAACGGAGTTATAGTTATAGTTTCAGTAACTTAGACTAAATGATAACAAAATTCCAATCATTTAGTTTGAGTTACTGCAACTAGCGCTCTAACACCGTTAATAGTTGAATTCTTATAACGAACCATTAGGCAAAGTTATGGAAAAGCCTTCGCACCAGAAGTCCACCATACAACCTATTTTGAAATTCAGTCTCTGGAATGTGTTGTTGACAAACTACTACATGATCGAACGCAAATTACTGAATGATCGTTAACATCCTTGCTTCCGGGGAATAGCATTTCATACTCAGCCGCTGGATGCCAGAACAGACGCTGTTGGAGCCGCACCTCCTTGGTGAACAAACGCTCGGTCAGTCGGGTCAAATTTGTTTAAAGTCCCACCCAACATCAGGACTAGGTTAGTGTGCTTTGAGCGGCACACGGTCGCTTTGATAGGGCCTGCTTGGGGACACATGCAGCTTTTTTATAGAAGTTCAACAGAGCCCACTGTCGAACCCCACCACATCCTAGGCAGACCCCACAGGACGCACCCTCTCACTCTAGCTGATGTCAGAAGGACTGCAGTGCGTACTCTGCATTAACAGCTAAGTGCGCTACCCTTAGCTGGCGGAAGACCCGTGGAAGCGTGAGTATTGGAACTTGTGAGCACGTAACTAAACGCTTAGTTTAAAATGTCAGTTTGAACAAATGTATGCTTCCCTGGAGGCGTTAATTTACGATTCGCCTTATTCTCGGCAAATGCTTAAGGTAACCTTTATGCGGATTCTATACTGCAATCATTGAACAGTTATGCGTATAATGGCAGTATTTTTAAATTTGTTTAAATGTTTTTTTTAAATGTGGATTTTAATTAGTGCGGGTGAATTCTTATTTAAAAAGAAAGCATCATCCAAAAAATATTTTAGTTACTAGATAAAGATTGTCGCTTCGGTTCCCTTTGTTCTGCTGTCCGAAACATGTGTGGTACATACCTGTCAAATCGTATGGATTTTCCTTCTTTGACATTTAGCTCCCCTATCCTCGCCAGCAAAAGATGTTCCGGACAGCGACGACAGCGACAATCTTTATCTAGTAACTAAAATATCTTTTCATCATCCACTTGTTTGCCATACTCCTGGCAAACACGTGATTTGAAGGCGTGTTTCAGGAAAATGCGTAAGTTTGAAGAATGTACCAGTTATTTGCCTCTTTTCCGAGCAAATGCGTGTTTTAAAAGAAGGAATCATCTATTCGTTAACTTTATTTCAGGCAAATTCGTGCTTCTCATCATTTACTCATTTTTAATTTTTCGAGCACGCACGCTTCAAAAAAAGGAGTAATATACCTTGTTGCCTTATTCCGAGCCAATACCGTAAAAAGAAAAAGTCATCTATTATTGTGCCTTATTTTATACAAACGCGTGCGTAGCACAACAAAATCATAAACTCATTCGTTTTATACCGGGAAAATGCGCTTTTTAAACGAAGAAATCATCGACATACTTGCCTTATTCCGGGAAAATCCGTGGGTCCCTATATGCCAAAAGGCCCATTGTATTTGAAACTATAGTTTCATCAAGACAAATGATTTTATGTACAATTGTATGCTCCTCTTCTTCTCTTCTTATTGGCATTACACTCCCCACTAGGACATTGCCGCCTCGCAGCTTTCATTCAGCACTTCTACAGTAATTAACTGCAAAGTTTATAAGCCAAGGTACCATTTTCGCATTTGTATATCATGAGGCTAACACGATGATACGTTTATACCCAGGAAAATCGAGACAATTACCCGTGCCGAGGGGATGCATGGCCGGGGGGTGAAATAATGATCTAGGCCTTTAACGGAGCCTGTGGGGTAGCTGGGCACCCTCCACAGTAATTGTCCCGCGTCATGCTGGGCTCTGGCGTGGTGGACCTCTTTTCCCCAGCAACTCGTGGGATCAAAATGGAAAACCAAGTCAATTCTTCAATTAGTGGTAGTAGTGTAGGCGACAACCCCTTCGCAAGGGTTTGGGTGGGTTGTTCAGGTGTCCGCCTAGGAGGCCAGAGGCAATAGTCGCAGCGCCAGCGTGGGTCACTTAACCATCTCCCAGACTCCGCCGGTAGAGGTTATAGACGGCCCATGGCTTGTGAAGGCAATTAACCGCAAACGCGATGGGCTTTCGGCCTTCGAGGTGGCGACGGAACAGCTGGACGCCATCATCGACTTTGCGTCATCGAAGCATAATATCAGTAAGGAACTCAGTGGCGACTCAGCCATCTTGGATTTTTGTATGGAATTTATGCTCGTTTGTTTACGCTTTGCACTGAAAATTTATGTTTCCCCCCCGTGCTGGTTATTCCCATCTACTGACGAAGTCGGATAACCTGTACATAAAAATAAAATCTTGCATACAACAGCGTCGCCGTCTCACATTGCATCCCAACTCGTTCAGCTGCAAAATTTGAACGAGCAAGTATTGTTCTGAAGCGGAACATGAATGAAGCAAACACTTATTCACACACACATTGTAGGCTCTCTAATTTCATTTGGTCCGTATAGGGAGATGCACGACATGAATGGCTTTTCGGTTCAACACATTTGGTTGAACGCACCCAAGGGGCTAGACTTTACTAAGGTGGCGCAGATCAGCGCTGCGTGCCACTAGTTCTCTCTTTTACTCTCCCGCTGATCTTATGCAACGCAAATAGTGACGTCACTATTTGCGTTGCATAAGAACAACGGGAGAAAGAAAGAGTCAACTAGTGGCGAGCTGCGCTGATCTGCGCCACCTTAGTAAAGTCTAGCTCATTGGAACGCACCCCCATGAAACGGCTGTCATCCACGAACAACTCGCCTGAAGCCAAAAACATGGTGCTGGATGTAAACATTGCCGGTTGAGCAATAAACACACGAAGTCAGAACAGTCGGATGCGAAAGCGGCATGTGTTGCATTGTTATTTAAATTATATTCAACGAGATGTATTGCAGCAATTTTCGTCGTTTATAATTGGCGCTTTGTTGTTGCATAAAGCAGAAAGATGATATTAAAAAAAAATCGCACGGTAAAACATACGAGGATATTTTTGAAACACTTCTCTGAAATTCTAGAGGCAATTTAATTAAAAACGGTGAACAGTACGGGGTAGGACTTTTCTTATCTTCTTCTTTATTGGCATTACATCCCCACACTGGGACAGAGCCGCCTCGCAGCGTAGTGTTCATTAAGCACTTCCACATTTATTAACCGCGAGATTTCTAAGCCAGGTTACCATTTTTGCATTCGTATATCATGAGGCTAGCACGATGATACTTTAATGCCCAGGGAAGTCGAGACAATTTCCAATCCGAAAATTGCCTAGACCGGCACCGGGAATCGAACCCAGCCACCCTCAGCATGGTCTTGCTTTGTAGCCGCGCGTCTTACCGCACGGCTAAGGAGGGACTTTTCTTATACTGTGTATTAATTATGATATCACGGAATAAAAATTGAAATTGAAATATTGTGTTTATTGTGCAGTACAAAACAAGACTAACTCCGTACTGCTTATCGTTTTTAATTAAATTGCTTCTAGAATTTTGAAGAAGTGTTTCAAAAATTTCTTCGTATGTTTTCCCGTGCGAATATTTTTGATTATCATCTTTCTGCTTCTTTTTCTTCATGCAACATCAAAGCGCCAATCGTCAATGCTCTCGCGGCGGTATGAACGGAGCTTAAAATAGGAAAGGTAACACTAGCGCCACCCAATCGGTAGAAGGCTCCAAGAGCCACATCTCATTTCAGGGTGGTGGTTGAACGTAGTTTCATTCCCTTCACATTTATGTGTCGAATCGAAACAGTGTTAGTGTGCCAGTAGATTTCATGGCGATACTGCTTCCACTGCTCTTCTATTTGAATGAATTTGGTCATTGACGGTTTTCTTTTATTTCATGCAGTTGGAGAACTTTGCTTGCAATCTAAAAAATTGAATTTGTTTCATAAGTCTTCGGAATTCGAAGAAAACAGTTTTAGGTTGCCCTAAAATCGTAAGTAAATTTGTTAGCACATAGAGTTTTATTTTTATTTTATATTCATTGGAACTCACAGATGGCTGCAGAACATTGTTTGGTAGATGAAATTTTGCAACGGCCATTTGCTTCTCGCACGGCTGAAGAAAGAATGTTTCTTGTAAAATGCCCAGTTCCTCGTCCATCTATGGAAATGTTGAAGTTGACATACAAACTGAAGGGAAAAGTAATGACGCGAAATTTGAATGTGTCGTCATATGATCACCTATGGCTTTGCGGTTCCACAAAATTGAATAAGCTGTTTTGTTGGCCATGTTTACTATTTCGGAATGCTAATGACAAAGGCGTATGGTCGAAAAACGGTTATAATGATCTGAATCACCTCACTGCATCCATTAAAACACATTCATCTTCAAAGGATCATATCAACAGTGCTTTTGCTTTGACAACGTATGGGCAGCAAAGAATTGATGAAGCTCTCGATCATTGTCGCCATTTGGCCAAACCGGCATAATGAAGAGGTAACGAAGAACAGGAATGCACAATGGTCGGATTCGTCAAATTTCACGACATAAATCGATAACTCGAAAACCATCAGTGCTAGAGTTTTGACGTCTTCAGAAGAAATGATCTACAAGAAGAGATCTATTTTTGGTGTAAGTTGCCATTAGGGTGGCCCTTCGGTGAAATTTTTTGGAAATGTATTTTTTTACCCTTTTGAGTTAGGAGTTCATATAATTCTACAAAGTTGTAGAAAATTTAATTCTGAGCATTTTTGCTTAATAAACATTTATTTTATCTCATATAGGTGATGTTTTATGACAAAATTACTAAATTTAGATAGGGTGGTCCCGAAAAAAATAGTTTTTAGCTTCCACTTTCATCAATTCAGAATATTTTCAAAAACTGTCTTAGCATCGCTTCACGGTCTTTGGATGGCGCATCTTTTGGTTACATAAGATGGTTGATAGCTTCATTTTCAAGCATATTATAAGCGTTTTTTCATGAAAAAGTGATATTTTTCTGAGCATTCGACTTCAGCTAGTAGCAAATATTAGCAAAAATTTCAATCGTAATCTGAAAGTATACATGCAGGCCCATCAAATCCATGGTATTTCATTTGTCCATCTTTGTCCACTTTTGTTTGATAAACATATTAGTTTTTGTATGAAAAATCAGCTATTCGATGGGAAACACATATACCGTATCTCTGATTTTCGCAATATTCGGTAGAATCATTCTTTTTCGAAAATAAATAAACTCACTTTTTAATTTTGTCCGATTTCGATCCAGGGTGGTCGAAAAAATCAACATTTTTGAAAAAAATATTTTTTCAAAACATAATTTTTGAACTACTGGACCAAATATCAACGTTCATGGAATCTCATGTAGTCATTTGCAACCCTCACTAAGAAATTGTGAAAATGAAATTATTCTGCGAATAAGCCATGAAAAACCAACTTGAATTTTATGATTTTGTATTTCGCTCCAAAAGTAGCGCTCTTGAGCATTTATTTCATGAGAACACCTTGAAAATCGTTCCAGTAGTTAAAATGTCGAAATGATTTTTTCGACTTCTTTTTTACACGAGTTGATTTAAATATTTTAGATAAAGAACGATTCTTTGTGGGCTTTGTGGCCGTGCAGTTACCGCCGTCAATAGTCTAGAGGCATGGACTATGGAGCGTGGGCTCGATTTCCGCCTCGGTAAGAAGGAAACTTTTCGTGATCGAAAAATTCTCCACCGGTCCACTGGGTATTATGTGTCCTGTCAGTTGTCTAGGTGTTAAGTGTTCAGTCTGTACGACCCCTGGTCGAAGACGGTGTTCTTGTCTTTTATTCTACTTATTCTCTGTCTTTTATTCACCCTAATTTTTCGTACAAAAATAATACTACCATCAAACAAAAGTGGACAAAGATGGACAAATGAAATACCATGGATTTGATGGGCCTGCATGTATACTTTCAGATTACGATTGAAATTTTTGCTAATATTTGCTACTAGCTGCAGTAGAATGCTCAGAAAAATATCACTTTTTCATGAAAAAACGCTTATAATATGCTTGAAAATGAAGCTATCAACCATCTTATGTAACCAAAAGATGCGCCATCCAAAGACCGTGAAGCGATGCTAAGACAGTTTTTGAAAATATTCTGAATTGGTGAAAGTGGAAGCTAAAAACTATTTTTTTCGGGGCCACCCTATCTAAATTTAGTAATTTTGTCATAAAACATCACCTATATGAGATAAAATAAATGTTTATTAAGCAAAAATGCTCAGAATTAAATTTTCTACAACTTTGTAGAATTATATGAACTCCTAACTTAAAAGGGTAAAAAAATAATTTTTTTTAAAAAAATCACCGAAGGGCCACCCTAATGACAACTCACACCAAAAATAGATCTCTTCTTGTAGATCATTTCTTCTGAAGACGTCAGAACTCTAGCACTGATGGTTTTCGAGTTAACGATTTATGTCGTGAAATTTGACGAATCCGACCATTGTGGAATGGGATGAAAACTCTTTTGGAGGTGACATGTTTTCTTAGGTCACATGGTTTGGCGTTCTGTGGACACGACGAGACAGCTGATTCGGTGAACAGAGGAAACTACAAATATTTTTGTAGTATTATCGCTATCAAGGACCCTGCATTTAAAGAATTCATTGACAGCAAGGTATTCAGTGGAACATCTGGAGGCATTCAGAATGAATTAATTGACTGTATCGGAGAAAATATGCTTAATGTGATTAAAAAGGAGGTAATTGAAGCAGATTTTGGATCAATAATGCTAATAAGTTCACTGACTCTGCACGATTATCTCAACTTTCATGTGCCTTGTGCTACGTCAAGTCTGATAGTAAATATGAAACTATAGTGTATAATAAAATGCTTAACCTAAACAAAATAACTTAACAGAAACACCGGTTGAACGACTCGTTGGGCTGGTGGATGTCAGTAATGACAAAACAGCAACAGCTCTGGCCGCACAAGTTGATGAAATCGCTTCTTCCTTTGGTCTTACTGCTGACAAATTAGTAGCACATACATATGATGGGGCTGCTGTCATGTCTGGTGATAAGCACGGCGTACAACGGCTAGTCAAACAACGGTTCCCGAAGGCAGGATTTATCCATTGTCGTGCCCATGTTTTGAATTTGGTACTCCTCCATTCTTGATCTAATAATAAGAGGACTGCCAGATTTTTCAATACGATTTCATCTCTTGCGTCTTTCTTCTCCCAGTCACCAAAGAGAAATAGTAAGTTGCAGGAGTTCATGGAAACAAAACTTCCAAGTGTTTGTAAAACTAAATGGTCATACAATTCTCGTATGATCAAGGTGGTTGACATAAACTATGATGCGATATGCGCCTGTTTGTTGGAGATTTACATGGGAGAAAATGAATTTGATGCCGATTCCTACACTGCAGCTAGAGGTCTCCACGGATTTTTGATGGAATTTAACACAGTTTTTTTGCTGAAGATTTTTGCCAAATTTTTTTCGCACACTGATGTTCAGATTCTTCAAACGAAGGAGCTTGATATTGTAGAATGTGTCAGAAATGTCAAGGTATGTCAAACTTCCATCAAAGAAGATCATTTCAGCAGTATTTCAAAAGAGGCAACAATAGTGACTGCTGAGAAGAAAGTTGACATGTCATCGTGTCGTCAGCTGTATGATGCCGTCATCGAGAAGGTTTCTGATGAAATGTCCAATAGATTTGATGGTTTAGGCGAGTATGAGTATCTTGGACTATTGAACTACCAAAAGTTTGAGTGTTTTAATGCAAGTTTCCCGACTAAAATGGTTAAGATGCTTATTCAGCAACATTCCTTCGATGAAGCAAAATTGTGCAATGAGCTGACAGTGTTGTATTCTCGCGCGGAGCTCAGAGGACTGAACATTAAAGAAATAATTTTGATGATCGTTGAGAAAAGTTTGAGCCAAACTTTCTCAGAATGCTTGAGATTGGCCAAACTGATCTTAACGATACCCAACACAACAGCTTCTGTGGAACGATCGTTCTCGGTTTTGCGTCGTGTAAAGAATTATCTTAGATCGACAATGGGACAAAAACGATTGTTTTCTCTCATGCTGATAGCCGTGGAAAGTGAGCTCTTGAAAGACATAAGCAAACACCCAATGTTTTATGATGACGTAACGAATGCATTTGCGAAAAAATGTGAGAGAAGAATTCCTTTGTTGTATAAGTAGGTTTAAGATAATAATGTCGTTTAATAAATACTCTTGAAATAAAAAAAAGTTGAACAGGTACTCAATGATGCCACGCGACGCCCCTGAAGGAACTCAAGAGGAGCTTGCTGAAACTTCAAAAGTCGATGCTGGACGCCAAGCTGGAGAGGGCGGTCGGGACGGCCAACTGTAAACCCGTGAAATCCGTGGAGTCGAGGTCTACCCAGACTGAGGCCCAAGGATTCGCGGACTCGGGCAAGGTCGAATCGACCGAGGGTGTGCCAGCGAATACGGTGTTGCCAAAGTCTACCCAGACTGAGGCTCAAGTATTTGCGGGCACGTCGGGGGTGACTGCTCTAACGGAGCAGACACAAAAACGGGGGAGACAGTCTCCAGGGGATGAGCTCCCTGAGGCCGCTCCAAAACGCGAAGGGTTACTACCCTGAACAAGGGTAGTGGGGCTGGGAAGCTGAACCCCGGCCAGGTACCTCCAAAACCGGGGGAGGAAGGACCTGGAAATGACGGAGTGACGACGATGAGGAGTGACGTCAAGCTCGGTGAACTCGGCGCAATAAGACGTACCCGGATGGGCGAGATGATCCTCGAGCTGAAGCGTCTCGCAAAAAGGCGCCGCCTACAAGAAGTTGGCGGAGGAAGTCCTAGGCGAGACGGTCAAGGTGAGGGCACTCACGACGGAGGTGAATCTAAGGGTTAAAGACCTGGACGAGATTAACGAAGTCGAAGAGCTCGTCACGGCACTGCGGCGACAGTGTGAAGTGGAGACGCCCATCGCAGCCGTCCGGCAGGGACACAGGTAGCATTGGTTCGGCTATCTGCAGCGGACGCCTCCAAGGTAGTCAAGTTAGGGAGCGTCAAGGTGGGATGGGCGGTATGCCCTGTGGGCATATACGAGCAAACCGAAGTTTGCTTCAAGTGCCTGGAACCGGGGCACAAGCAATGGGACTGCAAAGGCCCTGACAGAAGCAATCTCTGCCGACGCTGCGGATTGGAACGACATAAAAGCACAATGCTGCACAAACCCTCCCAATTATTTGATTTGTTCCAGCAAAGCTGTGAACAGCAAGCACCCCATGGGGGGTTCGATGTGCCCGGCGTTTAAGCGTGAGGCTGCAAAATCACAGTGCAGGTAATGCAGCTGGCTTGCTCGACCTCGCCCGAGTGTTTGGTGTGCGCAGGTTTAGAGGAAACGGCGGAACACGTGTTGTTCGTGTGCCCACGTTTTCGCGAAATGCGTGACCACATGCTTGCCACATGTGGCCTGGACACTACCCCGGACAACCTAGTTCGGAGGATGTGTGAAGATGAAGTTGGCTGGAACGCCGTTTTATCGGCTATCGCCCAAATCGTCTCGAAGCTACACAGAAGGTGGCGCGTGAACTCAAGGATGGCTAGTTCAGGCGCAAATAAGAGGTGGTCCAAGAGATCGGAGTCGGCTTCATGGGTCATACCGGTGGTCATGCTCTGTGGTCGAACTCGATCCTTTTATCGAACAAGTGGTCGCGGGAAGAACGACATGGTATCGTCGCTTTCGCGGCGTCGGTCAACCGGGCGGGTTCCGAGCCCGAGGACGGAAAGGGGTCCTCGTCAAGGCTGGGGCAGGCGTAGGCACCGCGTTGGCAAGTCCCTCTGTGTTGGCGAATAGGCCCTGTCGCAGAGAGGTCAATTTGGGGTGCACGCGGCATTATCATTCTTGATACCAGTCGTGCAGAGGGAAGCAGGCGCGAAGTCGACCCTTCCCACTTTCCGAGGACATAGGGCGTGGTAAGGCCACCTGGAAAGCCGGCAATGCGCTGGCACGATACCATGATGTTCTTCTAAAAAAGCGAGTCACGATGTTCGGTGCTGCAAGGATACGCAGCTAACCTCGAGGGTGCGTTGTGCACTGGCCCCTCTTTGAAGCATTACTTTCTGGTTGGACCGAAGGGACTATGGGCTTGGCGGCAATGGAAACGGTATAGCGGGTCGGGGATGTAGTCCTGCCTCCCTCGTTTGCTGTTGGAGGTGGTCCCTAACCCCGCACTTCCTGAACAACCCAGGATGTCTGTTGAGCAGATTCCCCCTCCATTGCTTAGGAAGAAAAAAAAAACACACATGCAAACATACACACAAACAGACATCACCTCAATTCGTCGAGCTGAATCGATTGGTATTTAACACTATGGGTCTCCGAGCCTTCTATCAAAAGTTTGGTTTTGGAGTGAGCATATAGCCTTTACGTATACTTAGTATACGAGAAGGGCAAAAATGGGATAATGGAAAAATGGTAGTATAAAATCTGGAGCATTGTTAAATATGTAAAATCAGAAAAACGAAGTTTAACCCTTTCCTTCCCATGGTAGAGCTCCATCAAATTTTGCATCTTCCAACATTCATCGAATTATTTCAACAACAAAAAGCAGTATTTAGCACAACTTTATGATTTCATTAGGCTACAAATATAATCAATTTTGTGTAAAAATAGTGAAACTATTGAAAACAATCAAGTAACTATTGATTTACAATCAAAAACTTTTTTTTTCGTTTTCCACAAATTTTAGCTATGCCAAACATCTTTTGTTCTAGCATTTTTTTCAAAGGCGATTCCTTCCCATCGAAATCTTTGAAAAAAGTCGTGGGAAAGAGAGGGTTAAGGCTCTGTCTCATTTGGACAATTAAACTGAAATTAAACTTAAAAGTGACATTTCAATTATTATCAAATAACCCTGCTCGCAGAGCAAGATTACTTTTGACAGATATCAAATCATTTTGCATCGATGTCTTATTGGAATTGCTGGGTAGCACCAACCATTCTTATGATTGGGTTATTTGCTAATTTTCGAACTGTCACTTTTAAGTTTAATTCTCCAAATAAGACAGGGCCTAAAATATTTTAAGTTCTTAACTGCCCTTTTCGCATAAGCGTCCCATGTCGGTTTTCTTCAACTTGAGTAATATGCCGTTGAATTTTTCAAACTCGTTTTACATGGAGAAATACAAAAAATCTAATAAATCGATAAAACCTCGAATCTTCCTACAAATTTGGCATAATATTCTTTATCTCTATACTTTGCTATGGAACTATTAAATGGACCATAATTATTTTTATTTTTTGTGCAAAAGTGTATCAAAGTCTGGAATGTGACTGTTATGCGAATAAATAGCAAGATGGGACAACACAAGTGGGTTTCGATTTTCAAATAGCGGGGTGGAAATACTTATCTAATCTTCCGGTCAATGTCATCATATAGTGCATGTACTCCTGTTCCTGTATATATACGATTGTGATGCATCACCCAAGATTTTTTTAAGTACAGGTTTTTCGACTTCGTCAGTAGATGGGAATAACCAGCGCGGGGGGGAAACATACATTTTCAGTGCAAAATGTAAACAAACGAGCATAAATTCCATACAAAAATCCAAGATGACTGAGTTGGGGATATTGACAAGTCGGATAACCTGTACATAAAAAAAATCTTGGCATCACCAGTGCTACGATGTGCACGTATTACCTGGCAATCTAACTGCATTGATTGTCTCCCTTTTCAGAATTCTCAATAAGATTCCGTTGAAATATCACAAATGATGGTAATTGTTTGTGGAAAGGGAAAGAAAAGTGCAGTGGGTACCGGCCAAGTTCCCCCTGGCGGTGCTAAAATGATAAGCGGGAATAATACATAATTCCATTTAAATCCTTTAGTATCAGTAGTGATTAGCACACGTTATTATTTTATGTAGGGGGCACGCATGGAACATATTTTTCAACGCGGGTGTCAGGCGGCTAACCAATGCTCGACCAAAATAGTAAAATTTAGCTAGAATATTTTATTTTGTTTGATTGTTTTTATTTTATTTTTATTTTTGCCATCAAATGATTAGGAGCTTATGTTCAGCATCACATAACGCAAGAGAGGGTAAAACTCTGCGTTGCATAAATAGAACAGTTTAGGATGTCCCCGATTCGGTGCATTGTTGCACTGTCGTGTGGAGCATGATTGTCCCCTGTCGTTTATGGCGGTGTCGTTCCCGCACCTATGATGGCTTGGCTTGAACAAATCATTTTATATAATGGCTGGTCATGTTAATAATTCATTCTAGTTCTCAAATCTTGTGGTAGATACTTCTGGAGACTGTCAAGGCGGTGGGAGGAATATTGCCTATGAGTGGCAGAGGCGGCTGTGCTCGGGGTTGCAGTATGGTGAAAGCAGTTTCGGGACAGTTAGGATTTAGTTTTCATACTTAAGAGAATATCTAGAATAATATTATATTTTGATGTGCAATAACAATGCCAACCTCCATTTTTTAATCACGAGCTTTACTGCCGCTAACCGCAAGTCGAGCAAATCTGTAAAAACGTGCAAATGAGAAAAATGCTTGCAAAGTTTTTGTAATTTTTTGCGTCAAAAATTGTGTATAAGCAATTTTGATAAGCTCTAAACGTCACAGACCAAAGATTGTTTGAATATTTAATGGATCATAGTGGCTAGGAAGTGAAAAATTCATTTGCCGTGTTGGAAATCGCAATGTGATTGACTTGCTATTACTTTTCATCTTAATAAGAAAAGTAACCGCAAGTCAGTCACATTCCGTCGAGCAAAGCTTAAATTTGTAAAAAAATATAATGCTCTAACATCAAACACGGTGAAGCATGCAATCTGAATATTTTGAAACTCTTGGTTGCTTATAAAATCCACATCGCAGATTTTCCTGATATCGTGATGGTAGTCTGTTATAGGCATAATATAATGTCGGTAATGTAGTATCGATATCAAAACTCAACAAGTATTTCTTTCCGCAACAATATGAAAGTGTTTTATTTTCCGCTTAAAAATGAAGGAAAACTTATATGCTACATACCGAAAACTTTTCTACAAAGTTTTACTAGTAACAAAGTTATTCAAACTAATTATTTCAAAATTAAATTAAGGTCTAACTGATAATCGTTGAGGTTTCCGTGATTTTAAAGAAAGTATTCTTTTCCAAAAAGGCTACTGACAGTCCGGAAGGATTTATAATCCAAGATTGTTTAGAGGCTCAAGAATAAAGAATGTTTAGAGGCTTTCCAGGAAATTAAATGTTTTGATGATTTTATAGGGTTCCTTAAGGTTCAAATGTCATACATCAAATCGACTTCTTTTTCTTGCTGTTCGCTTCTTTTTTATTGCGGAGAGCCTACTCATTCGCTCAGATCTGATTTTGTACAAAGTACACAAACATTTCAAAAGGTATCAAACTCTATATATTTCCACAAAATATAAACGTCCTTTTCAATACCTGTACAGCGCACAGATTACAGTGATACGCATAAACAACCTCAAACATGCATCTGAGCTTGATTTGTTGTGCATCCTTCTCCTAATTACACAATTTCCTACATGCATTTTTCATGAATGTAAAATTATGATGCAGTTGACTACCTTGTCAAATGTTCGTCCAGATTCAATGGATTGTTTACATGACCATATGATCGGTCTTCTCTCTGTGTACATGAAAAGTGATGCCGTTTTAGCATTACATTATTATTTTAGCATTACATTACATTATCAACACTTGAATTATGAAAAAATTAAAACCTGCGTTGCTTATGAATGCTTGCGTTTTTACAGTTCTAGCTCACATCTAATATTTAGTGTCAATATATAGCATGAAAAGCATCATTTTCATAGATTATTGCTTGATGTTTACGTACATATTCGAGAAAACAAGCATAACATATAGAACAAATCAACACGCAACACTGAACGATGATTTTCGAGTATCTGCAAAGTATAAGAGAGCGTGAGAGTAAATCGACGGTTTCCCCTCCTGGAAAAATATTTTTTCAACTTTGCAATATTTTCTGCAAAAGGCAGTTTTTTCAAATAATATTACGAAATTCATCCAAATGAAGCATCCCACGGATGTATTGAAGTCACCACTATATGTTGATGTAGTTTAAAAACAAGAGTGCTTTCCCGATTCAGCTGGGGAATGCATTTTCCTCCTCAGTGGGCGGATTTTTTTCCTGGGGGTGGTACAGCACGTGGCTGTTTTCTTGTCAATTACTGGATTACGGTAATTTGGGCCTTAAAGTTATTGAATATTTTCAGGAAGTACGCAATAGCTTCTTTTAAAAATATTACTGGAATCTCGAAAGAGTGTTTGAAATTCTATATAAATGATAAAATGTAAAACCAAAATCATCCATAAGTCCACATATCTTGTCCGAAATAAGACCCGGAACAATAGAGCATTCTTGAACGGTCATAAGATCTCTAAGCGTAACGATCCATATACATTTATGAGGATTTCTGAAAGTTAATGATCATTTCTTGAAAATAGCTGCTTTGATTTTCTCTGCTTCATGATAATAGTCTGAAGGATGTACCTCATGCTTCTTAGGAATCCCGCCATGTCATTTCCGCTAGTTGTCATTTTGTCCCACCCATGTTTTGGCACGTTGACGCGTCTGTAAGCACGGCTTTCATTGGTTTTCGCATTCATGAGAAGCTGAGAATACAAATAGTAGTTATTTTATTGTAAATGATTTTATTAGCTGATCAATCTGTTGATAAAATCATTCTCAGATTTCAAATTGTGCTCACCGAGCAAACTCATTTGCGATTTTAAAGGATAGCATCGCGACTCATATGAATAACATTCGAAAAAAGGATTATTGCGCCTTATTCTCATCATCCAATTTTATTGGGCAAGTGATAACAAACAACGCGTAAATATACCAAAGCATTGAAGTAAATCAGTTCGAAATCCAACTCATTATCTGGGTGAGAAATTAGAATGATTTCACAATAGTAAGTTTGTTGTTTATTAAGTAAAATAGGAAGTAAACATCACCTTAAAAAATCTTTAATTTCATACCGTCTCTAAGACGAATTAAGTACTCTCCATTTAATTCCACCAGTTAATTTTTGATATCTTTGCAAAGATATCGAAAATTAACTGGTGGAATTAAATGGAGAGTACTTAATTCGTCTTAGACGGTTGAATACATTCCACTAAAAGAGCTTTATATATATTTTTCTTTAATTTCATAACCAAAACTTATTCAAAAGAACGTTTGCTATATGTAGCGTGCAAGTTTCAACACGTTTAATTGGAAATCACTGATGCGACAGTGAAACGATGGAGATAGCATACTTAGTGCAACGTATATTCCTCACACTTATTTTTTTTCGCCGAGGCCGGCAAAATAAATTGCCGAGAATCCAACAGCTGATATCTCGGTAAAAATCTCGGTGAAAGTTCGAATTACCGATTGGTCGTAAAATGTTCGACACTACCCAGCTGTCAAAATTTACCGTGCAGTTCGGTAGTGCGTCCCGCATAGAAATAAATTGTAGACTGAATGGGTAAAATTATAAGTTTTCCATTCGGCATGTGATCATTATAAGCTGTACGATTCGTGTACAATAATATCATTAATATTTTTATCGACCTAATCATATATAATTATTGACAGATCATACATGTGATAGTGATGATTACCAGAATGGGAAATGAAAAATAATCTGTGGGAAAAAAATCATACATGATATAATTTCATTACCCGACTGCATACAATGAAGTTTTTCCGAGGTTTTTTGATTTTCAGTGTAATAAATTTGTGTGACATTTTTGCCAAAACAGTTTTCTTTCGATGCCGGTGAAGATCTTGCAGGGGAACCCAAAACTTAAACAGCCAATGCATGTAAGTAGTAGCTTTATTATATCTATATAAAAAGAAAAGGGAATCTTTTATTAAATTTCTCCCATTTATGTTTATTTCCAGAATCATCGAGTTTCATCGAATACGCGGGAAGACTTAACAGTAATTTCACCGCCTAGTATGCCGGTAATACACCACTTCGAAGAGCGCTTGTGAATCTTGGGAAGGTAAGAATCTGTAACAACCTTCGGTGTTCCGCGTGTAGAACTTTAAGACTCAGAAACGGCAAGCAGAACGGAAACGTCTGCGTACGTTTTGACTGTTTTCGCATGGAAATACTTTCTAAACATACGCAAACGTATCCATTTTACTTGGTTCTTATCGTCGATCTAAAGCATTGATTGAACAGTATGCTAAAGATTGTGTCAGGATGCCGGATGGAGATTTCCGCACGAAGGATACGGTTGCGTTGCGTTTGACAGAAATCTATCAAACGCATCCTTGTATTGCGGCATGACCTATCGCTTCCAATTATTGGACCGATGTCAGTTGGTAGTGATTGGTCCCTTAGATGTTATCCATACCTCCATTCTGCTCATAATCTTTGGTATATTTTAAATAACTTTTTACTAGGTACTTCACATGAGAGCAAGAGTGGTGCATATCTTGAAAAACAAAAGAATGTTAAGAATAGATATCCATCAGCTGCGCCCCAGACTGCGACTAAACAGACCAATTGAAATTTATGTACAGTATTATTTCATCTGCCACTAAATCAGTCGAATTTGTACTCCTATTATGGTAGAACAAGAAGAAAGCATTATCGCGAATATATCATGATTCATGATTCCCATTATATTCCCACTAAATGGATTAATTCTTTAAATATAATTCACAGGTAAAGTTGTTAACTGTACATCCGTACACTAAAATGATCCTGAAAACGCGTATCAAAGTATCCCACCTTCCACCTTCGATAATGGAGGAGACCGTGACAAGATCATCCGTTCACTCTAGGTACTATTAGACGAATATTGTTCTTGACTGCTATTAATGAATTCCTCAATTATTTTGAGAAAATATATAAATAATCTTAAAAGATCGTACACTCAGGAAAATCGACACATACTTTATGGCAAAAATCCATGTATTTTGAAATATGCATATCATGTGTCGGCACATACTTAATTGCATTTAAATACACACATGGATACTATGACCCACATGGATAGTATGTGTAAACACTCATGCAATGCATGTGGGCGCATGGAATATATGTGTCGAAACTATGGAATCCATTTCGCTACCCCCATTGCAAAAATCCATGTGTGAACTCATGAATATAATGCGGACTTTTCTGTGAGTGTAGAGAAGCTATATAAGGCAATAAACGAAAATAAATGAAAAATAATAGAACATATTTATAGTGTTGGCTTATTATTGACTTTTTAACTGAAAAAAGAACGCAAATGTAAAATTTACACCATAGAGAGTGGTTAAATAATATACATAGTATAATACAGTAATCGTATAATTAAATGATTATCGTACAGCGTTTGATTTGGATTAACAGTCGAATCGTCAAAAAATCGTACTATTGATCGTTTTTGTAGAATATTATCAAACACCGAATGATCGCATGAAACAAAATTGAAGATAAACTAATTATTCATGGTAAAATTGCTTTGCAAAAATACATGGAAAAGTTGATGTTTTTGAATGGTAACGATACTTAACAACCCATTCAATGTATCATCCAAAACCCAAATATTATAAGGGCTATCGTAAATATCATTCATGCTATAATTAACGTACGGTTTTTCGTATGATTGCATAAGACATTCAACAATAATTTTCTATACTTCAAAAACGATAAGTTGAAAAATAGTTGTATAATTTCATTTTATTCGGGGTTGCCGATCAATTCGGTAAAAGGATTTGCCGAAATTCCGTGAATAATTATTCTTATTTATTTTCAGATGAATCAAAACAAAAATAAAAAGCGTTTATCAATACGGAAGTAGATTTTATTTTTGATCGTTTTTGTGTGAAAAATGATATATGGAAATGCTAAATGAAACCTGATTTGCCTACCAAAGTGAACAGGATTTCTATTCTCTCTGGCAGCCATTGCATGTTATTGTTCCACGATTCCATATAAAACAGGATCCGAGACAGGACCAGTCAGTAGGTTCCTGTTCATTCCAACGATGTTTAACGTTTTTATTTGTAACCTCCTTCGTATCTCTGTTATTTTTTGTTTGAATTAGAGCTGGAGCTGAAATGAATACAGACATGACTTTCATTATTTCCAATGTTAAAATCGACGTAAAATGTTGTGTGAATTTTCAACAGATTATAGTGTCCTGACCGTACAAGAAATTGAAATCAGAATGAATACTTACAAAAAAAATTTAAAGATGAAAATTCTATTTTTCCATTGCCCTTGCTTCTTCACGTTTTTTTTACAGAGCACGCTAGAGCTTCAATCTTTGACAGATGGGTTTGCCGAAACTCAGTCAAACTTAGAACTACCGATGACGATGGCAAACTTGACTGCCGAGTTTCAGTAACTTATGTAGACGTCATATTTATTGACGAGATATCAGTAAAAATAAGGTTTTACGACCATGTTCGTCAATTTATTTTACCGAGATGAAAATAGTCTTTTAAGTGTGCTCTATGCATCAATCTTCATTCATCTTCAAATTCAACCTAACTTCCAACCACAACATCAGCTTAAATTTTAAATGTTTTCACAATTTTCTTCCGCATTTTTCTTTTGAAATGATTTGTTGTTTTTTTAAGAAGTGTTCTGAGCACATGTATTGAACAAATATGAACAATATGTATGACATTTTAAAGGGAATATTCTTTTACTCGATGTGACTGACTTGCGGTTACCTTACCATATGGGACAATTTGACTTGGTATTTTTTGCCACTTTTCTAGAACAAACATCTCGCATGGAATAGCTTAACGCATAGTACATGTGAAAATAAAGTAAAAAATGATAATAACTCAAAACTGTCAAAAATTCAGATGTGCTCGACTTGCGGTTAGCGGCAGTTTATTAGTAGCATAGGTTATCAGTACTCGTAATATACTTAATACGGTGGGCACGCTTGGAACACATTTTTAACTCAAGTTCGACCAAAAGAGTAAAATTTAATTGATTTATTTTAATTCAGTTTAATTATTTTAATCTTTCAGCGTCAAATGGTTAGTTATTTGTTCCTCCACCCCTCCCTGCTCCCTCCTTTTCTATTTTATGTTTCCAAACAAACAACGTGATCATTCTAATCCCAAACTGCACGTACCTCTATCATATCAATCTACATAGCTTCTTCGACAATCACCAGAAAACGGATTTCAATCACTTCCCCATCTACCATAAGTATAAATCATCTAAGCTATAACAAACTCTATCGTAGCGATCCCGAACTGTCTAAAACATCTATCATGAACATAAACACAATTGTTTCTATCTCTACAAACAATTCTCTAATAAATAGGTTCTATAGCAGTCGCTAGAGCCGGAAACGGTCAACAAGCCGTTCCACATTCTCCTATCCTCCTATCTTCTATTCTCTCTATGGGTCTGAATCAGAGGACGGGACGCTCGAACCTACCAATCAGTGGATGGAAAGGTCCGTTGTGATAAAGGGTCTATCACAAGCCTCGGATAACCTGGAATAAGTTTTCCACGAGTCGAGTTCACATTGACTTCATGAGTTCTATATATTAATCGTCACGTTGAAAATTTAAGCCAGCAGTGTAAACGTATTGCCTAGTGTCATACAACGTAGATTGGCCACGGCCCGGGGATACGTTGAGTATAACAAGAATTACAAGATGGGACAACACAAGTGGATTTCGATTTTCAAATTTCTAGTACAAAGCCTATTATTTTAGCAGTTTTTCTAAAAAAAGATGTTATTTTAAGCTTATTCCTGGAAGAAAATCAAAATCGTCAAAAATCGACATGGGACTCTTATGCGAATCGCGGCAGTTAACCACTTAAAAAATTTTACCGTTTGCAACAAATGGCTGTTCAGACTGAACCCTCATATAAGACAACAGACAATACCGAGTAAACCGAGTGAAAAATGTTTCGCTCATCGAAGAGTTTCTACGACTGGATCGGGAATCGAACTGATACTACACAATACGCTCAGACAACCAGCGCATGCGGTTAGCGGCCACAAGTTCTAGATTGTAAAACATTACTTATTTCAAAAATATTCGAAAATTTCAAAGGTTTTGGGGTATTTGTTGCTATAAAACCGTGTAGTTTGCATCATACTGGGTGTTGTAGGTTGATAGGAGAAAAATCGTTATTGAAACGATTTGATTCACTGCCAAAATATACATATAATGCATAAGGTGTCCTGGATTGGCCCAAGAAAAATTTGGTGATTTTAGTATAATTGTATGGTCTTGCGATGATTTTTAATAAGGGAAATGAAAATAAAATCTTGTTCATCTATATATCCTGTTTTCTGGGGAACGGTATATTCTGGGGAATGGTACATTCTGGAGATTGGTTTTCTGGGGAACGGTTTTCTGAAGAATAGTATAGAACCGTTTTATGATGGGAAATAATATTAAGAAACTTCTTTATTAATCAAATGCAAAGGGCTTGGGGTTAACAAAATATGCAACATTGGAATTCAATTGGGGAATAATTTCAAAGATAATAAAAACAAAATATCAAGAACAAAACTAATCGTTCGGTTCCGCACACTGGTTTTTCAATAATCATCCAGAAAAACTAACTTCAACCAGTCGTAATCATTAAGCGACTAGGGTCGGTGTACCAATTGTCGCCATCAGGCTTGTAAAATGTCATCTGCATGTCATTTGACTAATTTGTTAATAGCTTTCTTTAGAAATAAAATTCACATCATAATTTTAGATGTACTCATAACGCTTGAGTAGTGCTAAATTTTTGTTCAAGGGTACATTGCTCTAAATATAACATCTAAGGCTGGAGAGTGAAAACTCTCCAAAATGTCACGTGTCATTTGACATAATGTCATTTGAATGACATTTTGCCTCCCACGCCCCAGATTACATATTTACAGCAATGTCTTGTTAGACAAAGTTGTAGGCACATTTATGCGCTATAAGTTCGTCATACATCCAGAATCAATAGCTAACTTCTGAAAAAAGTTCTGTGAAAATTATACAAACGAATGCAAATGACATTTTACAACACTGGTCGCCATACATAAGAACAACTATTTAAAAAAAAAAGTAATAGGCATGCGGGTGGACTTTATATATCAAGCGAAAGGTTTTACTTCCTGCTCCTCAGAACAGCTGTGAAAACCACAATAAATTTGTTATTATCCTCAAAATTGATTAATCCATAAAAGGAACCCATGCACCAGTTGTGGCACTTAATTTTGATTCCTTATTTGACAAAACCCATTGTTTTCTTATGGGACTGGCCAAATAGGGACCACTAGTGCGATAACTGGTGCAAAGGACGTGAAAAATTAAGCAAAATAAATTTTTACAATTCAAGACAAAATTTTCAAAACGACTTATCTGCTTTTGTAAACAAAGATTCAAACGATGATTTGATGAATCTGATAGCTCAACACCATGAATAGGTAGTTGAAGGTTTCCGCTACTTGTTGATGGTATTGGTTTGCGTGGGAGAGCTATCAGATTCGTCAAATCGTCGTTTGAATTTTTGTTTACAAAAGCAGATAAGTCGTTTTGAAAATTTTGTCTTGAATTATGCTTTGCTTTTTTTTGTGTCTTTATTAAGGAGACTTTCAGCCCGAGGCTGGCTCGTCTCCGCATATGCTTTGCTTGTTTTGGAGGAAATCAAAGATGTTATCGTGTCATATGAATATGCTATATCGATATGAACTTGGTTTGCGGTGATTTGATTGGGCATTTGGCATATAAAGCACTAGTGCGACAACTGGTGCTATAGCCCCAACTGGTACACCTAGCCTATCTATTGTGACCAATAAATTGTCGCCTTCACCTAATAATGATTTGAGAAATAAACAACATGCTCAATTTCACCAACCACTATGATAAAATTGAAGTTGATAATAACACCGGTGATAAAACTGCACACATATGTTATTATTAGCTTTGTAGATAGTAAACAGCCTACCAGTGTCGACAAATTTGATAAGATCAGTAACGACGACAATGACTATGAAAGCACGATAATATTAAAACCGCTATCTTAACATTGTTTGTTTTTTCTCCTATTATATTCGTAGTCACGGATCCAGAGTTGCGACGAATCAAGGACGCCTTCAAAAGATCAGCTGGCACTAGCGGTACGGTTCTCAGTAAAAGCGCCTTCGTGCAGGATGTCCTCGGCGATGGTGTTCCGTCGGTGGTGGCCGATTGGCTTTACGCGGCTTGTGGCGGTACAACAAAAGGGATCACCTTTAAGGAACTGCTCTGTGGGCTAGTGCTGCTCACAAGAGGAACCCAAGAGGAAAAAATAAGGTAATTCTATGCGCTTAGGTAGAATATAACAGATCAATGGTTATGTGTTAGGGTATACGGCTCAAACCTTGGCCCAATATGCTACGGGTCTACTACGAAAGGCCGAATCACGAATGGCCGAATTACAAAAGGCCGAAAGCAAAAAAGGCCGAATGCACAAAAGGCCGAAACCACAAAAGGCCGAAATCACATAAGGCCGAATCACAAAAGCCCGAAACCACGAAAGGCCGAATGAAATCGGCAGACCAACAAAGTGGACCGGAGCGAGCGCGCGCTCGCTCCGGTCCACTTTGTTGGTCTGCCGTTTTCATTCAAACTTTTTTTTATTAAAATCTTATATATATAAAAATGAAATGGTCTGTGTTCGTATCCGCATAACTCGAAAACGGCTGGATGGATTTTTTTCATTTCTTCAGCAGAAACATTCGTTATAGTTTCCGACGGGTTTATATGATATTTCCTAATGCGAAAATTACGAGTAAAGTTGAGCAAATCGTGAAAAACTAAAATTGTGATTCCTATGCGAACTTTGCATGGGCAGTTCAGAATGCACATTCTCGCCTACTATGCAGGACAACGTCTGCCGGGTCAACTAGTACTTAATATAATTTAGAATATTCGAATTATTTTGTGATTTCTCACTAAAGTCTTGTGAAGTCAGTTTCTCTTAAATTGGGAGAAAATGAAATACATTTAAGAACACCGCGTTACCGTAAGTTATACAGCTTTTAGTTAAAAGCATAATAATTTGAAATTTTGATTTTGTTCAGATTCTGATGTCGCAATTAGATCATGAGTAGTGCGCATCATTAGCACAACTATTCATTATTAAGCGCACAACTCCTACATTAATGCAAATCGACAATTCGATTCTGTGAGCCATGAATCCGGTGGAATTCAACTTGGGCTCTTGCATTAGATTTAGGAATTTAACTTTTCCCAATACTACTGATAATGATTACTACATCACCAAAGGAAGAAAAAAGAGAGCTCTTGGATTACTCCGTTACTTTAAAGTGCTAATATTTATACGTATACAGTGTTCAATTATGTTCATCCTTTCATTACTGCAATGAAGATTGATCTATTATGGAATATAATAAGGATTCAAATTGACTCTGTAAACACCGTCATACAACTTCTTTCAATAATTGAAAGATTGAGCTTCGACGTTGAACTGACGCTAAATACCTCAGCTGAGATCGCTGCTTCTTCTTCTTCTTCTTATTGGAATTACATCCCCACACTGGGACAGAGCCGCTGCTAGTAGTTACAAAACACGTGGACGAGTTTTTATTAATGGGGCACCATAATAAAAGTAAACGTAAATTTGTGAGTATTCTATGTTCTCTTGGTTGAAAGATTGTAACTTTTGTAATGATTCGGCCTTTTGTGTTATTCGGCCTTTTGAGATTCGGCCTTTTGTATCATTCGGCCTTTCGTGGTTCGGCCTTTTGGGGTTTCGGCCTTTTGTGGTATGCTAGAACATTTTCGGCCTTTTGTGATTCGGCCTTCTGTGGTTCGGCCTTTTGTGATTCGGCCTTTTGTGATTCGGCCTTTTGTACTGATCCCTATGCTACCGTTGAGCACATTTATCGTTAGAAATCTTTATATATTGCATTTTCAACCAGAATTATTCCACCAACAAGCTTACTTACTTTTGGTATTGACGCCAAACAGCAAAAAACAACGATGAATGTCCACTAGAGTTATTCAAATTTTGAACTTTTCGCTCCCTTGCGCTTAAACGATTGTTTTTGCAATTTCAATAGGGTAAATGTTCCATTTTGGAAGTGCCGATATCTGCTTATATGTATCAAATGCCACGTTTGATATAAGCGCAGGGTTTGAATCCAAAGGAGAATGAGAAAATCTCTCACTTATCATGTCCGTATACACTCTCGATATGTAGCATACAGTGAGAGACGTTTTTCGGTAGCTGTTACGATAATGAACTGATTCTGGGGGCTACAACCCATGATAAATTTCTTTTAATAAACCCCAATTGCGGGGTTCACTGGTTCTGATGATGCATTTCAACTTGTTTTACACAGCTGTGCGAAACAAATATGGTCTTCAACATGAAATGAGCGAGAACAAAGCGTTTTATCAAACCCCCTCGGTGGGAGCCGCCTATCTGAATCAGTTTTTTTTTCAACTTGTATACAAGTGCGATAGTTTTGTTTTCATGGCTTGTTAGGATTCGAAGAGGTTTTTGCCTCTCTTTTATCGTTGTTCGTTATCTATTGAGAGCGTTTTCTGCAATCCATGTATAAGCAGAAATCACACAATTTATTGATCACATTTATCGATAAAAAGATAAGAATTGTAACTTTCTGAAATGAAAATATGCTTCGTTTTGGATAGTGCGATATATTTTGTACCCCCAAATGTACACATTTTAGACGCCCCCAATTTAGTCTCTCCAAAGTCGAATTTCTAATTTACCCTGGTAAATTGAGCCGTAGCAGTCTTATTTTTCGATTGGCATGCATCAATGAGAAGATTCCTGCATTTTAAATACATAATTTCGACAAAAACTTAGTGTGTGCGTACCGTCGTCGGAGGTGACAATGGCTCAAATGGAGGTGAGAATGGGTCACTGTTTCAACCACTTAGAATGCTTGTAGAATAGATTGAATGTATCTGAGGGCAAGAAGACTGAAATATAAAAGACCTTTTTGAACGATTTTGTTCTACGACCTCCAGACTGCCGGTGAGAGCGATGACCCATTCTCACCCCCCAGACCCATTGTCACCCCCGATGGCGGTACTGAGATTTTCAGTGATGTATACGTTTAAGCATAACGCATTGTAACTTACTTACTTACTTACTGGCTAGCTATCGCTTTAACCTGTTGCCAGGTTAGATTTCGGTCGACTTCTTTTATTTCTTTATTGAGGCTTCGCCGCCATGAGCCTCTGGGTTTGCCTCTGCTGCGATGTCCCGCTGGGTTCCAGTCTAATGCTTGTTTACAGATTTCGTTTCCGCCCCTACGTAGAGTGTGGCCGACCCAGCCCCACTTCCGAACCCGAATTTCTGTTGCTATCGGCCTCTGGTGAGAACGACGATGGAGCTCGTTGTTTGAGATTCAGTTGTGAGGCCCGAATTTTATACCGCCAGGCATCTGTTAATGAACACCTGCACTGCAGTGAATCGAATATCTGTCCCATCTTTGCTGGGTTTCCTATTCATATGGGACAAATATGCGATTCACAGCAGTGCAGGCGTTGAGTGTTCTCCACCGATACACACCATGTTTCGCTAGCTAGCTAGATTTCACGTTAGAGTTGAAAATTCGTTTTTTGGTGCGTTCTCTTATCTGCCTGTTTTTCCAGATACAGTGTTGACCCGATTTTGTCACTCCCCGATTTTGTCTACCCCCGATTTTGTCTACCCCCGATTTTATCACGTTTTCGACCCGATTTTATCACGTCCCGATTTTGTCACGTTTTCGACCCGATTTTGTCACCCCAAAAAAATTTGTCATTCTTTTTATTTTCGTAAATGATACCAAAAACAACATTGATTTTCATGAAATAACTTTCACCGCCTGTAGTTTATTACGAACGACTTCTGAGTACCTGGGAAATATTCTGTAAGCAATTTCGACAAGAAATAACGGGTACCGTTCAAACATTTGGCCTTTCAAAGGCATAAAATGATTCATATTTGTGGAATGAATTAAAAAAAATGAAGAAATTTTTTTTCCAATTTTGTCACATACCCTGTTTTATCACCCCAAAATTCACCAGGGGGGTGATAAAATCGGGATATTACTGTATTTCGTAAACTCGCAAAGGCAGCCCTTGCTTTCTTGATCCGTGCGCCTATGTCGATCTTGGTACCGCCGTCTGACGCCATTTGGCTACCAAGATATTGTCAGCTTTCAACATTCTTCACTGGTTGCCCGGCTACTGTGAAACTAGAAGGAGTCACCGTGTTTACATCCAATGATTTGGTTTTGTTGGCGTTGATGAATAAACCTGCCGAGAGGAGCGCTCGGCAAGGTCGTTGAGCTTACTCTGCATATCAGAGCGCCGTTGGGCGAGGAGTGCAACGTCATCAGCCAATTCGAAGTCGTTTAGGTGCTCCATGGTTATAGGCTCCCATAACAGCCCGCGGTTTGGTTCACGGTCAATCGCATATACCAGAATCTCGTCGATTACGATGAGGAACAGTAACGGTGATAGAATACATCCTTGCCTCACACCAGCTACGACCCGTATAGGGTCGGACAGGACCCCATTGTGCAGCACTCTACACGAAAAGGCCTCGTACTGTGCTTCGATGAAGCCGATGATTTTCTCAGGAACCCCCTTGCGTCTCAGGGCGCCCCACATATTCTCGTGATTGACACGGTCGAAAGCTTTTTGGTAGTCAATGAATACCAAGTAAAGGGACTCTTGGAATTCGTTGACCTGCTCCATAATGATGCGGAGCGTGACGATATGGTCCACACAGGATCTTCCGGCACGGAATCCGGCCTGCTGCCGCCGGAGAGTCGCATCGATCTTCTCCTGAATCCAGGCTAGGATAATTTTGCATAGAACTTTGAGAACGGTACAACATGCAACATGATGCCTCGCCAGTTATCGCATACAGTCAGGTCACCCTTTTTGGGCACCTTCACTAAGATACATTGCATCCAGTCGACCGGGAAAGTTGCGGTGTCCCAGATATTAATTACGAAATAAACGATGCAGTAGTTGCTTTGGATGGCTGTTTGAATCTCTAGCAGTGATGGAGCTTCGGTATTGACGCGTGTTATACGTCGGATCCTAGGCAGATCATGCCGAGGTGGTGATGGCCTGGCTGGCACTTGAAAAAGTTGTTCGAAGTGCTTGAACCAGGGTTTCAGCTGGTCAGTTGAGTCGATCAAGAACTGATCATTCGCGTCTTTCACAGGCATTGCATTGCATTCATCTTCGCCCAGCTTAAGCGTCGTGAGATATCGTAGAGGAGGCGAATGTCTCCGGTTGCGGCGGCTCTCTCTCTCCTTCGTCGACCAGAGAGTCTGCCCACGCTCGCTTGTCCCGTCGACATGAGCTTTTTACCTCCTTCTCAAGGGCCGCGTATCGTTGACGGGCTAAGACTTTGGCTCTTCTGGTTTTTGATCGCACTATCGCGGTTTTGGCTTCTCTTGGCCCCTCTATCTTCCTCCAGGTGATCCATTGTTTTCTCTGGGTGTGCAGTTCGCCCAGATTATTCTCGCTGGTGACGATGAAGGTATTCTTGATGGCGGTCCATTGGTCTTCCATGCTGTCACCTTCCGGAATATCTGCAGCACGCGTCTCCAGTTCTTCAACGAAGGACCGTTTCACCGTGGCATCTTCCAGTCGGCGTGTGTTGAATCGTCGTCCAACTCTTTCCTCCTGCCGACGAATCCGCGCAATGCGCAGGCGTATTTTGCCGGTAGGGAGGTGTTGATCAGACGCGATATCGGCACTACGTTTATTCCGTACATCAAGAAGGCTCCGTTTCCATTTTCGGCTGATGCAGATGTGGTCGAGACCTTGTGAACCGGTCGATGAAGGAAGAGCGATCCCCCGATCTCCATGTCGTTATTACCACAAAATTCTGCAAACAGCTCTCCGTTTTCGCTCATTTCATGGCGTCCCATAATGCGCTCATGGTTCGAGTTGTCGGATCCGATCTTCGCATTGAAGTCGCCCAAACAGATCTTGATATCACCCTTCGGAATTCTATCTACGACGGCATTGAGTTGACTGTAGAAGTTCTCTTTGTCTTGCAGATCGGCAGCATCCGTTGGCTTGGCGCATAACATTGGATTATAGCACATATATTATATTAACAATATGGTTCACTTCGAGTTTTTCCATACAACGAAATGGCGAACCATTTGCCGGTGATAACAACACCATCTAGCGAGAGAGGAGGAATATAAATGTGTTTTCTTCTTGTTTATTCTACACCCAAAAAACAGATCTTACAATTATTGTATAAAACCGGGCATATTGGCATATTGTATTAAAATCTTCCAAAAATTGTATATGCCCAATTATTATACAGTTTCTGTAAGGTTCTTATGCAGAACTGTATTAAAATCTGCCATCCGCTGGTTGGGTGTAGCAAATCTTCCTGCTAATTTACAGTGACAGTCATACTGTGGAAAAGTTGTCATACGACAGTTCATGGATGTCCATACTTTTCTGAATAAATCGATCATCAACAGATCGATTTTTTATATTTCAAACGTATTTCGATGGTATTGAGTAAAATAAACTGTGATCCGACTGCTCCAACAGAAGCTGTTCCGCATACAAGAAAAGAAAGCAACGTTTAGTAAACCACCAGAAATTTACATGGCAAAAGCATCACACGCGGGTGTTCTCAACAGTTCGTACTTTTCTTGAAAAAAGTATTTGATGTTAGTTAAGCAGGAAGACATTCGCAACTTCACCTACCAAATATGTTTTGATAAATTTGTTTGATTTTAATAATATAATTAATATATTTTATCATAATATTGATTCCAGAACAAATATTTCTAGTGCCTTTCATTTAAATGCATCAATATTCTTTTTGAGTTAGAGTTTCAGTTTTATATCTATGGGTTTGTATCCATGCTTTCACCGAAGGCAAAATTAATAAAAATTCGTCAAGCTTTCTGTATCCTCTGTAGTGATTTGACCGATTTGCAAGATTGTTCGCGATGAATTTGTCACAGGCCTAGCAGCTTCCTAATCATCAATTAGCACCGGTACGAAAATCGTCGGCATTTCAAATTTACAACTTGTTTTCTACCCAAAGATCCAAAAGCCGAAATCTCAGTCCCTCAGCTTGTGCTCTTGAAAAAGTACAAGAAAAACACATGGTTTCCAAGATAAGCTATTTTGGCTTTGTTATATAATCACATTGGACAGTGTCGAAATGGCGGGGTCTTACGACAGTTCTTCAAATTATATCCCCAACCCAACGGACCAAACTTTGTTTGAATAAAAACCAATTTAAAATACAATTTCCTACCCTATGCCATGTTTTTATTTCGAGCGTGTGACAATTCAGAGGGAAATCCAACAAGAATGCGACTAAAAATCTTGATTATCTCAGGTATCCAGTACTCTGAACATAAATTTTCCAAAACTAGATGAGTTTTCTTTTCGAACCTTGGCAGAACCAAAAAAAAATCGGTTTATATTTCACAGAGTTATAATCATTTGAATTTTGATAAAGTGTTGCCTGTCCCGATCATTCTGTCCAACCCCATGTATGGCATAATGAAGTGCAGTTTTTTTGGGCATAGGTTGAACATGAATTGGTAAAAACATTTCAATTTGATAATATTCCTTGAAAATTGAGTTAATATGCCCAATAATAGTGTGGTATCCTACAATGATGTATATCAAAATCAATGTGATTCATTCACGTATCCCCCAGAAGTACTTCAAGTATTTTCGTGCTACGTTCGTAAATGTTTCAACCGTGCGATCAATTTGGTTGACTGCAAACTGAATAGCTAGTTTGCACTCAACCAAATTCCGAATTTTAGCGCGTTTTAGATCTAGCCTCGTTAGTTTCATGAACCCGTCTTTACTCAAAATTTTTATTTAGGTTTTACTGTCCCACTGTTAAATTTCAGCTGGATTACTGCCACATTCTATATAAATTTGAGTGCGATTGTGTTGGTTTTTTCACGGCTGTTGTATTTTGTCGTGCTCATATCCTACCATGATTCAATCAGAAAAACAATCCTTGAAATGTAAGTTAAAGGGTGTTTCAAATGATTTTGTGGATAAACGGATGAATAAATAGATTCAAAATGTTTCACATTTGTAAATTTATTAAGTATTTTCAGACTGTGGGATCATTGTTTCTCAATAAAAAGTAATAATAAATAATTATTTTAATATCTTGTTACTAACCTAACCAAAATGTTCACCGGGAGCTGATAAACGGATGATAAGTCGTGTAGACAGCATGTTATTCGACTATCTTGATAACACTACCTTTGTCAGAAGTTTGAAAATTTGGTTTTCGACACGTGAAATGTCAGCAGGAAAATACAAAGACATGTCACAAGCTCGTAATCTGAACTAAATGTTTAACTATATAAATAGTTAAAATGCATGAACTCCAGTACGATATGTGTATAAAAATCTTTTTCAAATTGATACTTCCCAAAAGTATAACCTTGTTTTTTTTGTCTCAGTCGAATATTTGATTAATTTATTGTCAAATTTCCAAAAGAATCATATCATTTGATGCCTCTAAATATTTTTTTTTAATTTAAACAAAAAAATAAAATAAAACGAGCTGCAAAATTAGCCCAATGTAGGATGAAATGAAAACCGGCAAACAGTAAAAAAGTGTGAGAACAGAGAGCGATTATAAAGCGAGATGTGAATAAAGATTATTATCTTCAACAGCAACCTCTTAGCTTGCCAAAAGCTTCACCGTGCACAGTAAACTCAGATTACTGGAGTAGGTAAAATTTTACCGAGTTTTCAAACAGCTGAACGTTCGGTAATGAGCCCGGTAATTTTTCGGATTACCGAACGCTCAGTGAACAAACATTATCCTGAACTGTCACAAATTGCAGTTTGCTCTGCAAAAAATTGACGACGTGTTCAGTAATTTAACCACCGGATATGTCAGTAAAATTACAGGACGTCGGTAAAACGTTAACATTTCTTTCGGTAAAATTTCATTCGTTTTACGGATCAATCAGTAAAATAGATAAAAAATATTTTTTTTAGAAAAGAGAAATGAATGTAAGAAAGAAGACAAAAAATACATTGCGATATTTTAGAATTTATGAGTTACTTTTTCTCTCCAAACATAAATTGGAAGTATGTATTCTTATTTTCGATATTTTTGTTACATTTACAAAGTGAGGGAAAACATTTCCTAAATCCTGAAAGTCTTTTTTCTCCATCTTGGTATCAGTTTAACGAACTATTTAAATTTTCAATTGTCGTCTCAAGCACAGTTATCCCATGTAATTTTTGTGCGATGGATTTCTTGATATACTGGCGGTTAACAAAATTATTCATTAGTAGACTTCACGACAAGAATGAATGAAGTCCAATAGCAAAATAACTCGTTTGGGAAAAACAACTTCGATATCGGCAGCAAAAAAAGAATTCCATCGTATAAAACGATATGAGACCACTATGCTTATCACGACAGCACACGACAATGAAGTAAATGATAAATAAAAACTAAAAACTTTGAATTTGTGAACTCATACAAAACCACCCTGAAGCAAAATCGCGAATAATGCAACTACTATCAAAGAATAATGCAAATGGCGACTGTTTTTTTTTTTCTATTTAGTCTCAATTGTTTGTTAACAGTTGTCACCGGTAATTTTTTTTAAACATATTTGATGGAATGTTCGGTAAAGTTATATTTTTTACTGTCCGTACCAGTATTTAATTACCGTAAAGCCGATAAACAAATGAATTGCCGAAAAAGTCAGTAATTTCTTTACGATGTTCAGTGATATTTGTTTCCATTTACTGAGTCATCGGTAAAAATATCAATTTTGACAGTACTTTTACAATTAACACAGTAAAATCATAATTTACCGAACTAAAACTATAAAAATAATTACCGAACAGCGAAGTCCTTGCTTAGTGTGTGTGTCATTTTCGATATGGTGCACCGGCGGTTCAAATTTATTAAACATATTAGCAAAAACATGTCTACTACAATTTTGCTAACCATTTGATTTTCCGTTGACATTCGATTAACTTTAATCGATTATGTGCACAAAAAACATCAGGTAGGTATCCCTATTTTTTTGTGATTACATTTTGAAGTGTGTGTGTGTTTAACAATCCTCATGTTTTAGGTAGTTTCATTTCAGCGTGTATCGATCCTTTTGGGCACGGATGGCGCCACATGCGGGGTCGCCAAAATTTCGTGAGAGTGAATCATATTGTTAATATAGTATATTTGATTATAGTAAAGTTTCGGACCCGTGTTCTAAATCTGGCAACGATTATCCTTTCACTTATAGGTTCCCACTTCATATGCGCAGAGTGTGCCTGAGCGCTTAGTAGGAAGGCAACTCCGCGATGCCGGGGAGCGTGTTCACCTCGTAAACCAGAGTATAGCAGAACTTGTCCCGACGGCATTCTGTGTTCTCCAAAGTTTGGCCAACGGACTTCACTCAGTCCCAGGATCTCAAGCTTCATGCGGCGTGCCTCATTGGCAAGTTGTGCCAATTTACCCTGCTGGGCTAGAATTAAAACGTTCCATGTTCCTATTCGTGTCCGTTGTTTCGCGCTAAGAGTCGTCGCCGTAAAATCAGTCCGTATTCTTTCGGATTCTCGAACAAATTGATGTTTCGGGAACAGTAGGTTGTTGGCCCAAGGTTCCCTATCCACCGGGATGGGGCTGCCATCTTAGGTATAGCTTCCGGGGCATAGCATTACATACTCAGCCTCTGGATGCCAAAACAGACGCTGTTGGAGCCGCACCTCCTTGGTGAACAGACGCTCAAATTTGATTAATGGTGATGGGACGGGTCAAATTTGATTAAAGTCCCACCCAACACCAGGACTAGGCTAGTGCGCTTTGAGTGGCACACGGTCGCTTTGATAGGGCCTGCTTGGGGACACGTGCAGCTTTTTATAGAAGTTCAACAGAGCCCACTGTCGAACCCCACCTCATCCTAGGCAGACCCCTCAGGACGCACCCTCTCACTCTAGCTGATGTCAGAAGGACAACAGTGCCCAGGCTACACTACCAGCTATCACACTGACTGTGAGAGTGCATTTTAGATGCCCCCAATAGCACGCTTACCAGGGACATGCTAATACTATTACAGGGTGTTCAATAAGTTCGAATACAAATGTTTGATCATTGTGTTTGTAAGCCCAATATACATATTCTGTATTAGTATTGGTGTCTGCGTTAGCGTTATATATACGCTATCGGATGTGTGTGGTGTTGATATTCTGTCACTTGTTGTTTGTTGTTTACGCTCGTTGAAAATGGATTGGGGCATCGTAAATAGCCGTTTTTGAAGGTCAAAATCATTGCGGTGTACTACAAAACTGAGGTTTTGGGGATGATTGATACCCCCAGTGTCCCGGTGATAAGACGGAGATCAGCCCTACGTGTTCCAGTAGGACGATAACCCTTTATAAACGGAAAATGCGATTTAAGCCTTATATGGGGACAATTTCATCGACTTTATGGACAAAACTTTGCGACCTCCCAGCTTCCCGGATTTGAACGCTCTTTTTCTTGTTTGATCCTTTATTTTGTTAATGCTTTACGAATACAAGGCCAGTAACTTGGACCAGTTCAAGACGTAATTCTCAAAATCTGGAACGAAATACCCATGCAGACCGTGCGTGCCGCTTGCGATGGGTTTTAGAAACGTTTGAAGCTCGTGAAGAAGTACAAAATAGAGGTCATTCTAAAACAAATGTTACAAACGTTCCTTATAAACAATACTTTCAATGAAATGAAACCGGGAAAAGAAATAATTTAATCTCAATTTTTAAACATTTTTTGAAAGTGTATTCGAACTTATTGAACACCCTGTATATGATTAATATGATGATTGAAAATACTATTATATGATTAATTTATTTTCCAAATATTTACCATATTTGCAAGTGAAGAAGTTTAGAAAAATGCAAACTGAATTAAAAACTGCAATTGCAAAAAGGTTACTTGTTCTAGCCCTCATTTTGTGCTTTCAAACAAATTGCACATGTTAAATTGACTGCCGCGTAATTTTGAGATTTACTGCTAGTTGAAACCATGGCAGTTGTGTTGCTCTCGCAGCGTGATACTCTCAAAGAAATTTGTTTTCCAAAACGTAAACAATGCTTTAGGTGGGGATGATGCATAACGCACTACTGAAGAAAGCTACTTATAAAACTTAGTCTAGGCCAGTGTTGGGAAATGTACGTTAAACCACTCTGATTATGTGAATATTCACATTTTATTCAGTCAAATTTCATGCACCAAACAAGCTGAACCAGTTTGCAAAAAAATGTACGCAACATCGTGACATTTTTTTTCCGATGAAGCAAACTGTTTGCTGCTACGTTAGAGTCGTGCCGGCGTGCGGTCAGCGTTTGCATGAGATTTTTCGAGTTTCTGCACGTGCGCAGCGCAAACAGCACAGAATCGAGTTTAATTACCTGTGGCGCAAAGCCTAGAAGGAGTGCTATCCGTTGGTACCGATTTATTCGTCCTTATCTCTAAAATGAGCAAGGAGTAATGAAATGATTTTTTCCCACCAAAAACGGTTATACGTTGTGAAATTATTGTACGAAAACATTAATCGTGGGGAGAGAAAATAGAAAAAAGCATGTGCTGACTGTCATCTGCTTGGCGTGGCTGTTGCTGCGGCGGCCGTGGTTTTGTTTTTATTTTTTTGCATGGAAGAATGGATGGTAAAAATAAATGTCAACCATTCTCGTCCCTGGCTAGGCAATTTCTTGCCTGGTATTTTGCATAAAACGGTTAGAACTCTGCCTACTATCTGATATTATTAGGTCATCATTAATAAATACAATGAGGGGCTGTCCATATTACACGTGGACCAGTTTTGGACAGCTTTAGATACCTCCTCCCCCAGCGTGGACATTTGATCACATGCATTTTCAAAAATGTGTATGGACCGTGAACAATCGACATACTCTCCATCCCCCTAAACTGTCCACGTGGTATATGGACAGCCCTTGATTGGATTCTTGTTTTCAACGATGCTTGCATTGAAGTTTCAGGATTGGTGCGTGGTGAGTTGAAAAGTTGAAGTTGAGTTGGAAGAAAAACATATTACAGATCAAAATACTTTGTGCAAGCAATAATAGATCTAAATTATAATGAAGGTATTTGTCTAATTCGACTTGAAATTATTCACATGAAATGATGTTGGAACTTCATCTAATGAAACATACGATCCATTGTATCTTTTGATTATTATATGAGAAAATGTTCGTACGATTGGTGCGAATGCTGATAAAACTGAATATAAGGGGCGGAGAATATGATGTTTGTTGAATTCATACACTAAAAGAATCATTTATTTGCAAAATTTTGAAGGAAATGATGAATCGAACCATGAAGGATTGAAGCTTAAATCGCGTGTGCTTGAATCGGGTTTGTGAAAGCCGTAAGGTAGGCAATTATTTTTGGTATGTACGGCGAAAGAAAACGATTGTAACGAGATTCGAAAAAAGCATCATAAGGGCCCATTTACGAATTACATAACGTTTTAGGTTGTGGACAAACACCCGTCTGAGCGTTAAGGACTAAATAAATTTCAGAACCTTACCATATATGAAGCGTTACTAGGGACTTGGTGTGGAATGAAACTTAACCGCTGAGTGGATTAACCTGTTTTTACAAAGATTCTCCGCAACCTAATCGCAAGCATCGGATATTCTATCCGCAGCTTTCAGCCTCATTGATAAAAATCCAATTATATTTATTATGTGTGGCACACATAAATTTTGACTACAGCATTTCCTGCACAACGGCTATGTGAATTCGCATAGCATATATGTGGAAACACACATAACACTTCTTAACTAATGACCTTTATGTGGATTCTTTCAAAGCGGGTGTTTATTAACACACACAATTAATTTATTTGTTAATTTCATTAGATTTTTGCCAATAAAAATGTGTGGGGCCGTCCAGAAACCACGTGGTCATATAAGGGGGGAGGGGGGGTTTGCAAAATGACCACGATAAGCCACATGGGGGGAGGGGGGGTGTTGCTCTCGAACCACGTGGTCTTTTTTTATACGAAAAGTTTTTGGTGATTAACAATAGCGATGTAAAAAATACAAATCATTAACGCAAAGCGTATCTTAGAACCGATGCCCAAGTAGCGTCTTTTCAACTCAGCGTTGAAAAGACGTAGGTGTGCATCGAAAATAACCGGTAACGCAGCGTCGGTCGCAACGTCGATGCGTATCTGCGTTATTTGACCATCTTAGCCTTAGCCCATTCCCATAAAAAAAAAATAAACGAAAAAACAGGTTGCGATTAAAAAATTGGAAAGAAAAAATGGGAAAATATAAAGAAAAAATCCGCCGCTCCACCGCCGCAGATGGTTTTTGGCATCACGCCGCTGACACTTTTGCATTAGCGGACTGCAGCTACAATTTTGAAAAATATTCATGTTTTTACAATAATCCAAGAAAAAAACTTCAAAAGAATTTCTTGTGGATAATCAGGAAAATCCAGTAAAGAAATTGCCTGTAAAAACTTTGACTTTACTTCATACAATCCTGATAAAGTGCTGGCATTCCGAATGATTTTTGAACAATTCTCTGTGAAAAATTTTGCTTGGAAATTTTGCTACAAATTGTTAATGAAAACAAAACAACTCCAGCGTAAATTCCGAAAAAAAATTCAACTATAATAAATTAGCACTTTTGAGAGCAAAAACTGCAATTGTGAAATAAGAATTTTCCATAAAGAAATCAAAATGTTCCACGAAAAAATACAAAATTTTCATGAATAAATCAATATTAGCAATGAACAATTACAAAATTTTCACAAAATAAATATTTTATCTACACATAATCTCTATATAATAAAAATGAGTTGAGATTTCCTTCTTGACGATTTAACTCGCGAACCGGTTAACCGATTTGCAAGATTTTCCCCTAATTGATTCATTTTGGGATCCGCAATGTTTGTATATACAAAAAGTTAGTGAATTTAACAGGGAAATGTGAAAAGTCATTAAAATACAATTTTTGGTCAGCTGTTGAGGAAAAGAAAACAAATGCACGGAAATTGATCTAGAGTGCGGTGCTGCAAATAGTTCATTGTGACATTTGCAACACCTGGGCAATGCTGGGTTTCTTTCGCATCAATAAAGAGCAATAAAAAATAAGCAAATAATAAAGAAAAGCAACCAAACTGATAAAATTTTCCATGAACTTCAAACGCTTTTAAAGAAGGGTTAATCTATGGAAAAATGCTTAATGTTATTGCTTTTTATATTCTTTGATAGAAAATTTCCTTTTTTTCAATGCTCACTATTGATTTTTTCATGGAAAGGTTTTATTTTTTGGTTAAAAAAATATTTATTTTGCAATTCCTGATCATAATACCTGGTTGACAGTTCGTCTTTGAGTGATAAAACGGCCTACTTTTCCATACCAACGATATCGGTGCTTTAATGAACATTATGCAACTCAAATGAGTTGCATAAACTTCATTATAGCACTCATTTGGGTGCTATAATGGGAAACCAACATCAGAACAGTAATTACATGACTACATTTTGCTGAATTAGCTTGGGTAAGTGCTCAAATAGTGTATTTTCGGTGCCTCGTAATAAATTAAATAGTTTGATGAACATGACATCAAAATTTTTCAAAAGCAAGTTCAACTTTGCTTCTTGGCTTGTCGAACTATGCAATGTGGCACGATAACATGAAATCTGATTGCTCTCTGCAGCTACATGATTTGTTAATAAGAATGGTCATGAGGATTAAACTAAACTATACAATTTTGGTACAGATTTATCATATTAAAGCCCATTTTTCATCATTGCAAAAATAGCGTCTGCATCTCGATGAAAAACTCGATTTTCTCAGCACTCGTAGTATTTATCCAACTCGGCAAGCCTCGTTGGATAAACGTACAACTCGTGCTGAAAAATCATCTTTTTGCAACTAGTTGCACAAACTACTATTTTGTTGAAAATTTTGTAATATTTTTTTCTAATATTGATTTATTTATGGAATGTTTGTATTTTTTCCGTGGAACATTTTGATTTCTTTATGGAAAATTCTTTTTTTATGTTTGTAATTTTTGGTTTTAAAAGTGTTAATTTATTTTTGTTTTGTGGAAAATTCTTAATTGTTTATGGAAATTTTGCATTATTTGTAGAAAATTTGATATTTTTTTATTGCTAATTCCATGATTTCTTTATTGGAAATTTCCTAATTGTTATGGAATTTTTTAAAAAAAATTTAGGCTGAGTTTTCATTTTAGTCGATATCGTATCTTAGAACATCGACTCATGGAAGGTCTTGAAAGTAATAAATGAAATCGCATTGGCTCAATGGACCTGCTTGGATGCTTAGCGATGCACGGATACATCGTTCAGAACTTGGTTGATCGGTCGTTTCAAAACTCCATAATATCATGTCTTAGGACATTTTGTTTCTTGTCATGATTTTTAAACTTTCGAGGATATGTACTTCAGAGCAGTTTGGCCTATGACACCCGAAAAAAGTACGACTTTTTAGTTCTTTCTATACTAGTTTTGGCAAGATCGAGTGGAAACCCCTAAATATGTACGTTAAATCCAAAATTAAAAAATCGTCCTGAGAGGGTTAAATACCAAAATATGACAATAAATTCTAGAATACCAAAAGGAACCCAAAGATCTTAAAGACTGTAGATTTAAAATGAAAACTTGCATTTTAAGCCAAAGCTGTATAATTCAGGCAAAGGAATATTAAGGACACTGTGTTACGGTTCTGATTAGAATAATAGAATCTTGGCATAATGAAGAGAGTTTTGATATTCTGAATAAAACTTGTATGCCCTTAGAAAACCTTCCGTTCAGTTCAGATGCTTCGCTGAGGTTAATATATCTTAAGAATTTCCAGTACCTCCAGAGCTACGGAATATCCTAAATACTCTTAGGGTCGTTTTCTTCACCTCCGCTTAACTCTTAAGCGATGCTTACCCATACGTTTAAACCTGGTTTAAGCACTAAGCGGAGGTGAAGAAATTGGCCCTTAGGGATATTCAGTGTTGAACTTCATAATTATTTTAAAAAAATCACCAATAAAGACATAAAAAAAAATATATAGGGATATTTTGGAATATTTCTAAACCATTACAAATTTTTATAACATATTCGCGAGTCCACATTTTTTTGTTTCCTCCTGATGCATCGAAGGTGTGCGAGTTCTAGATATACTAATACCTGATACACATTACAACTTGATAACATAATCAAAATGTTCGAATTCATGAAAATTTATAATTTCCATGCTGGGTTTAGTTTGATTTTGAATCAGTTAAAATTGTCCATCTTCAAAATTGATCGGATTAACCATATGTTTTAGTTATATAAGGTTTTTTTTTAAAAAAAATTTACTTAAAAAAAACCACGTGGTCAAAGGGGAGGGGGAGGGGGGGTCTGCCGAATGACCACGATAAGCCACATGGGGGGAGGGGGGGTTAAAAATCTTTAAAAATATGACCACGTGGTTTCTGGATGGCCCCTGTGGAAAAAACCCACGTACCAAAATATATCAAAAGGCACCGGTATGACCCATGAAGCCGACTCCAAACCCTTGGATCACCTCTTATTTGCGCCTGAACTAGCCATTCCTCGCGCCATCTTCTGTGTAGTTCCGAGACGATTTGGACGATAGCCGATAAAACGGCGTTCCAGCCAACTTCATCTTTACACATCCTCCGGACTAGCTTGTCCGGGGTAGTGTCCAGACCACATGTGGCAAGCATGTGGTCACGCATTGTGCGAAAACGTGGGCATACGAACAACACGTGATCCGCCGTTTCCTCTAAACCTGCGCACACCGGACACTCGGGCGAGGCCGGTGTAGAAACTGTCTGAAGCAACCATGGGCTGTAAGGATCTGGGTCAGGTGGAAAGTGATTTCCATGGCGCCTCTTGATCCACGTACCTATCTCCGGTATCAACCTATGTGTCCATCTACCCTTAGTGGAACTGTCCCACGCGCGCTGCCATTTGATCATTGAGGCCAACCTGACAGTCCTACGAATTCCTATCGTGCCGCGCATTTCGAAGCACTCTATGTCTTCACCGATAACGATTTCAATAGGCATCATACCGGTGATGACGCAAGTGCATCGTGCGATACGGTACGGTACGCGCTCGCAACTCTTAGGCACATGAGCCTATACCTAGTATAGTATACGTACTTTCTAACTTTGTTCTGTAGCTGTTAACACGCAGGGCCGTGCCCCAAGCTGGCCCCATACCTCAGTATGGACAGAGCGACACTAGCCAGAAGCTTGCGCTTGCTGGCAAAAACCGCAGAGCTATTGGACATCATCCGGGCCAATGCCACTATAGCTGTGGAGGGACGCTTGCAAGCGTAATTGACGTGGCTACCAAAGGTGCACACTTAACTCAATTCACCGTATTCGCACCGTATTCACGAGAGGTAGGGGCGCCGTAGGCGCAGCGGGAGACCTCTTCGCAAATAGGGGTTTAGCGAGGTCTCCTCCCACTAGGGAGAAGAATTGTGTTGAGGCAGTAGCTAGTTTGCACGGGACTAGCACTACCCCAGCGGGAGGGGTTGACAGCCAGAGCGATGCTCAGGCAGTCAACACACCAGGCGAGCCTCTAACCGGTATCCGGTTAGTCGCCAAGCAGCTCGATGAGATCATCGAGTTCACGAGCGGTCGAAATAATATCAGCAAGGATCTGAAACAGAAACTTCTGGTACTTCGACAGTCGGTTCAAGCGGTAAAACGCGAACATGGCACGCTCGCCAGGAGGGAGGTTGGAAGCGAGAAGGGGGAGACACGTACTCCGGCAGAACCCTTCTCCTTCCTTGGAGGGAAGGTCTCGACGCAAGAGGTGATTGGCACCACCCCGAGTTTCGGTGAGGGAGGGACTGCGGCGCTCCAAACGCGCTCGGCAGCAGTCAGAGGGTCGGTCCGGTAACGTTAAGCGGCGCCTTACTGTTACGGACAGCGGTATGGTCGAGTCCGATAGGGCGCCCGATCATCGAGAGAGGGCACCCAATCAGGCGAAACCACGAGGGAAGGGCAACGGTGCGGCCCAGGCTACTAAACCCAAGGGTGATGGTAGCCAATCTGCGACGACTGCTCAGCGGACCGGAAATCCCTGGAAGCTCGTTAGCAGAGCTAAGAGGAGGGAAGAGGGTCCTCACCCCACAAGGAAATTTAGGGACAGAGACGAAGCCTTGTTGGTCAAGACCGACAAAGAGAGGTACGCCGACGTTCTTAAGACCATGCGAGGTGCCGAAAAGTTTTCGACACTGGGTGAGGACGTGCGAAGCGTCAGACGCACCAAGACAGGTGAACTGATCTTGGTGCTGAAGCGTGGAGCAAAGGCGAGCGGTACCGTCTATAAGAGGTTGGCCCAGGAAGTGAGGGAGGGTGAGGGAGTGGAAGTGAGGTCTCTGGGCACCGCGGTGACCCTCCGGTGTAAACAGCTGGACGAAGTCACCGAGGCCGAGGACCTCATTTCGTCGTTAAAGTTGCAGTGCGATATAGAAGTCGAGCGGTCTTCTATTCGTCTTAGAGGTGGGCCCTTTGGCACGCAGGTAACTTGGCTCAAGTTACCGGTAGCGGACGCCAAAAAGGTCCTGGCGGTCGGGAAACTGAAGGTTGGATGGTCCATATGCCCAGTAAGCATATTCCAGCCACCTTTAGTCGAAAAGTGTTTTAGGTGCTTCGAATCTGGTCACAAGTCATGGGAGTGCAAGGGGCCGGACCGAAGTAACCTCTGTCGTCGTTGTGGAGAGGAGGGACATTTTGCGCAGGCCTGCGATAAAGCACCAAGGTGCTTTATCTGAACTAGTAGGAAGCAAGACCGTAACCATGTTATGGGTGGACCTATTTGTCCCTTCGGTGGTGGCAATAAGAAATCGCTGTGCGGGTAGCACAGCTGAATCTTAACCATTGTGTTACTGCCCAGCAGCTGCTGAGGCAGTCGATCTCTGAGTCAGAGACCGACGTCGCTATTCTTGCAGATCCGTACCGTGTCCCTGCCAATAACGTAAACTGGGTCGCGGACGACTCCAAGATGGCGGCGATCTGCACAGCGGGCCGGTTTCCGGTCCAAGAGGTCGTACACACACCTGTTGAAGGTGTCGCCATAGCTAAGATCAACGAGGTGTTATATTGTAGCTGCTATGCCTCACCACGGTGGCCAATAGAGCAATTCACCCGGATGGTCGATAGGCTATCGTCCGACCTTGTAGGTCGGAAGCCGGTTGTCATAGCGGGGGACTTCAATGGGCGGTGGAGTGGGGAAGCCGCTGCACCAATCAGAGAGATCAAGCTTTGTTAGAGGCTCTAGCAAAGTTGGAGGTCGTGCTAGCCAATGACGGCTCAACCAGCGAGTTCCATAGGAATGGGGTGGAGTCGTTCATTGATGTTACGTTCTGTAGCCCCGGCCTAGCCGGGGGACTGAACTGGAGGGTCGACGAGGGCTACACCCACAGCGACCACCTAGCCATCCGCTACGTGATCAGCTGTGGTGTGCAGCAGTCGAGGTTGAGGAATCCCCGTCAGGTCCGTGGGTGGAAGGCCCAAAGCTTCGACAGCGAAGTTTTCACCGCGGCGCTGGGACTGGAGGGTAACACTGACAGTCTTACAGGGGACGCACTGACAGCTGTCCTGTCACGTGCATGCGATGCCAGCATGCAGAGGAGGGCACCACCGAAGAACGATAGACCTCCAGCATACTGGTGGAGTGCAGCAATCGCAGACCTTCGGTCAACCTGCCTTAGGGCTAGGCGAAGGATGCAGAGAGCTCGCTCTGAGCAGTCGAGAGATGAACGCCGCTTGACGTTCAAAGCTGCGAAGTTTGCCCTTAACAAGGCAATCAGTAGCAGTAAAAGGAAGTGTTTCGACAACCCATGCCTGAACGCCAATGCTAATCCTTGGGGCGATGCCTACAGGATAGTAATGGCGAAGAACAGAGGGGGGCTGGCGCCTCCAGAACGTTCGCCGGAAAGGTTGAATCGCATTATCGAGGTTCTCTTCCCGTCCCATGCCACAAGCCCTTGGCCACCCCCAGCACAGAACGCGAGTGCTGAAGTGGCTGAAGTGGCAGCGGTGACGAACGATGAGTTGCTTGCGGTGGCCCGAACCCTTGATATGGACAAAGCTCCGGGGCCCGACGGAGCTCCAAACCTCGCTCTGAAGGCAGCGATCATGGCTAACCCGGACATGTACAGGACAGCCATGCAGAGATGCCTGGACGAGCGCAGTTTCCCCGATAGGTGGAAGAGACAGAAGCTGGTGTTGTTGCCGAAGCCCGGGAAACCACCAGGTTACCCATCGGCGTACATACCAATCTGCCTACTGAACACCACAGGGAAGTTGCTTGAGAGGATTATCCTCAACAGGCTTACCCCGTACAGTTTGGGTTTCGTGAGGGTCCACGGTGGATGCTATCAACTCGGTTGTGAAAACTGCGGAAGTAGCGATACAACGCAAGCGGAGGGGAACTCGATTCTGTGCGATAGTGACGCTCGACGTCAAGAACGCACTTAACAGCGCAAGCTGGGATGGCATCGCGCTCTCGTTACTCCGGTTGGGCATTCCGGTGGGCCTGTACAACATTTTGGAAAGCTATTTCCAGAATCGCGTTCTATTATACGAGACCGATGCAGGGGAGGGTAGTGCTTCTATCACCGCAGGCTTCTATCTGTACGATAGTGTTTTAAGACTGAAGTTCCCCCCAGGTGTTAAGATCGTTGGCTTCGCCGACGACATAACGCTGGAGGTTTACGGAGAGTCGATTGAGGAGGTGGAACTCTGCCTACTATCTGATATTATTAGGTCATCATTAATAAATACAATGAGGGGCTGTCCATATTACACGTGGACCAGTTTTGGACAGCTTTAGATACCTCCTCCCCCAGCGTGGACATTTGATCACATGCATTTTCAAAAATGTGTATGGACCGTGAACAATCGACATACTCTCCATCCCCCTAAACTGTCCACGTGGTATATGGACAGCCCTTGATTGGATTCTTGTTTTCAACGATGCTTGCATTGAAGTTTCAGGATTGGTGCGTGGTGAGTTGAAAAGTTGAAGTTGAGTTGGAAGAAAAACATATTACAGATCAAAATACTTTGTGCAAGCAATAATAGATCTAAATTATAATGAAGGTATTTGTCTAATTCGACTTGAAATTATTCACATGAAATGATGTTGGAACTTCATCTAATGAAACATACGATCCATTGTATCTTTTGATTATTATATGAGAAAATGTTCGTACGATTGGTGCGAATGCTGATAAAACTGAATATAAGGGGCGGAGAATATGATGTTTGTTGAATTCATACACTAAAAGAATCATTTATTTGCAAAATTTTGAAGGAAATGATGAATCGAACCATGAAGGATTGAAGCTTAAATCGCGTGTGCTTGAATCGGGTTTGTGAAAGCCGTAAGGTAGGCAATTATTTTTGGTATGTACGGCGAAAGAAAACGATTGTAACGAGATTCGAAAAAAGCATCATAAGGGCCCATTTACGAATTACATAACGTTTTAGGTTGTGGACAAACACCCGTCTGAGCGTTAAGGACTAAATAAATTTCAGAACCTTACCATATATGAAGCGTTACTAGGGACTTGGTGTGGAATGAAACTTAACCGCTGAGTGGATTAACCTGTTTTTACAAAGATTCTCCGCAACCTAATCGCAAGCATCGGATATTCTATCCGCAGCTTTCAGCCTCATTGATAAAAATCCAATTATATTTATTATGTGTGGCACACATAAATTTTGACTACAGCATTTCCTGCACAACGGCTATGTGAATTCGCATAGCATATATGTGGAAACACACATAACACTTCTTAACTAATGACCTTTATGTGGATTCTTTCAAAGCGGGTGTTTATTAACACACACAATTAATTTACTTGTTAATTTCATTAGATTTTTGCCAATAAAAATGTGTGGAAAAAACCCACGTACCAAAATATATCAAAAGGCACCGGTATGACCCATGAAGCCGACTCCAAACCCTTGGATCACCTCTTATTTGCGCCTGAACTAGCCATTCCTCGCGCCATCTTCTGTGTAGTTCCGAGACGATTTGGACGATAGCCGATAAAACGGCGTTCCAGCCAACTTCATCTTTACACATCCTCCGGACTAGCTTGTCCGGGGTAGTGTCCAGACCACATGTGGCAAGCATGTGGTCACGCATTGTGCGAAAACGTGGGCATACGAACAACACGTGATCCGCCGTTTCCTCTAAACCTGCGCACACCGGACACTCGGGCGAGGCCGGTGTAGAAACTGTCTGAAGCAACCATGGGCTGTAAGGATCTGGGTCAGGTGGAAAGTGATTTCCCCATGGCGCCTCTTGATCCACGTACCTATCTCCGGTATCAACCTATGTGTCCATCTACCCTTAGTGGAACTGTCCCACGCGCGCTGCCATTTGATCATTGAGGCCAACCTGACAGTCCTACGAATTCCTATCGTGCCGCGCATTTCGAAGCACTCTATGTCTTCACCGATAACGATTTCAATAGGCATCATACCGGTGATGACGCAAGTGCATCGTGCGACACGGTACGGTACGCGCTCGCAACTCTTAGGCACATGAGCCTATACCTAGTATAGTATACGTACTTTCTAACTTTGTTCTGTAGCTGTTAACACGCAGGGCCGTGCCCCAAGCTGGCCCCATACCTCAGTATGGACAGAGCGACACTAGCCAGAAGCTTGCGCTTGCTGGCAAAAACCGCAGAGCTATTGGACATCATCCGGGCCAATGCCACTATAGCTGTGGAGGGACGCTTGCAAGCGTAATTGACGTGGCTACCAAAGGTGCACACTTAACTCAATTCACCGTATTCGCACCGTATTCACGAGAGGTAGGGGCGCCGTAGGCGCAGCGGGAGACCTCTTCGCAAATAGGGGTTTAGCGAGGTCTCCTCCCACTAGGGAGAAGAATTGTGTTGAGGCAGTAGCTAGTTTGCACGGGACTAGCACTACCCTAGCGGGAGGGGTTGACAGCTAGAGCGATGCTCAGGCAGTCAACACACCAGGCGAGCCTCTAACCGGTATCCGGTTAGTCGCCAAGCAGCTCGATGAGATCATCGAGTTCACGAGCGGTCGAAATAATATCAGCAAGGATCTGAAACAGAAACTTCTGGTACTTCGACAGTCGGTTCAAGCGGTAAAACGCGAACATGGCACGCTCGCCAGGAGGGAGGTTGGAAGCGAGAAGGGGGAGACACGTACTCCGGCAGGACCCTTCTCCTTCCTTGGAGGGAAGGTCTCGACGCAAGAGGTGATTGGCACCACCCCGAGTTTCGGTGAGGGAGGGACTGCGGCGCTCCAAACGCGCTCGGCAGCAGTCAGAGGGTCGGTCCGGTAACGTTAAGCGGCGCCTTACTGTTACGGACAGCGGTATGGTCGAGTCCGATAGGGCGCCCGATCATCGAGAGAGGGCACCCAATCAGGCGAAACCACGAGGGAAGGGCAACGGTGCGGCCCAGGCTACTAAACCCAAGGGTGATGGTAGCCAATCTGCGACGACTGCTCAGCGGACCGGAAATCCCTGGAAGCTCGTTAGCAGAGCTAAGAGGAGGGAAGAGGGTCCTCACCCCACAAGGAAATTTAGGGACAGAGACGAAGCCTTGTTGGTCAAGACCGACAAAGAGAGGTGCGCCGACGTTCTTAAGACCATGCGAGGTGCCGAAAAGTTTTCGACACTGGGTGAGGACGTGCGAAGCGTCAGACGCACCAAGACAGGTGAACTGATCTTGGTGCTGAAGCGTGGAGCAAAGGCGAGCGGTACCGTCTATAAGAGGTTGGCCCAGGAAGTGAGGGAGGGTGAGGGAGTGGAAGTGAGGTCTCTGGGCACCGCGGTGACCCTCCGGTGTAAACAGCTGGACGAAGTCACCGAGGCCGAGGACCTCATTTCGTCGTTAAAGTTGCAGTGCGATATAGAAGTCGAGCGGTCTTCTATTCGTCTTAGAGGTGGGCCCTTTGGCACGCAGGTAACTTGGCTCAAGTTACCGGTAGCGGACGCCAAAAAGGTCCTGGCGGTCGGGAAACTGAAGGTTGGATGGTCCATATGCCCAGTAAGCATATTCCAGCCACCTTTAGTCGAAAAGTGTTTTAGGTGCTTCGAATCTGGTCACAAGTCATGGGAGTGCAAGGGGCCGGACCGAAGTAACCTCTGTCGTCGTTGTGGAGAGGAGGGACATTTTGCGCAGGCCTGCGATAAAGCACCAAGGTGCTTTATCTGAACTAGTAGGAAGCAAGACCGTAACCATGTTATGGGTGGACCTATTTGTCCCTTCGGTGGTGGCAATAAGAAATCGCTGTGCGGGTAGCACAGCTGAATCTTAACCATTGTGTTACTGCCCAGCAGCTGCTGAGGCAGTCGATCTCTGAGTCAGAGACCGACGTCGCTATTCTTGCAGATCCGTACCGTGTCCCTGCCAATAACGTAAACTGGGTCGCGGACGACTCCAAGATGGCGGCGATCTGCACAGCGGGCCGGTTTCCGGTCCAAGAGGTCGTACACACACCTGTTGAAGGTGTCGCCATAGCTAAGATCAACGAGGTGTTATATTGTAGCTGCTATGCCTCACCACGGTGGCCAATAGAGCAATTCACCCGGATGGTCGATAGGCTATCGTCCGACCTTGTAGGTCGGAAGCCGGTTGTCATAGCGGGGAACTTCAATGGGCGGTGGAGTGGGGAAGCCGCTGCACCAATCAGAGAGATCAAGCTTTGTTAGAGGCTCTAGCAAAGTTGGAGGTCGTGCTAGCCAATGACGGCTCAACCAGCGAGTTCCATAGGAATGGGGTGGAGTCGTTCATTGATGTTACGTTCTGTAGCCCCGGCCTAGCCGGGGGACTGAACTGGAGGGTCGACGAGGGCTACACCCACAGCGACCACCTAGCCATCCGCTACGTGATCAGCTGTGGTGTGCAGCAGTCGAGGTTGAGGAATCCCCGTCAGGTCCGTGGGTGGAAGGCCCAAAGCTTCGACAGCGAAGTTTTCACCGCGGCGCTGGGACTGGAGGGTAACACTGACAGTCTTACAGGGGACGCACTGACAGCTGTCCTGTCACGTGCATGCGATGCCAGCATGCAGAGGAGGGCACCACCGAAGAACGATAGACCTCCAGCATACTGGTGGAGTGCAGCAATCGCAGACCTTCGGTCAACCTGCCTTAGGGCTAGGCGAAGGATGCAGAGAGCTCGCTCTGAGCAGTCGAGAGATGAACGCCGCTTGACGTTCAAAGCTGCGAAGTTTGCCCTTAACAAGGCAATCAGTAGCAGTAAAAGGAAGTGTTTCGACAACCCATGCCTGAACGCCAATGCTAATCCTTGGGGCGATGCCTACAGGATAGTAATGGCGAAGAACAGAGGGGCTGGCGCCTCCAGAACGTTCGCCGAAAAGGTTGAATCGCATTATCGAGGTTCTCTTCCCGTCCCATGCCACAAGCCCTTGGCCACCCCCAGCACAGAACGCGAGTGCTGAAGTGGCTGAAGTGGCAGCGGTGACGAACGATGAGTTGCTTGCGGTGGCCCGAACCCTTGATATGGACAAAGCTCCGGGGCCCGACGGAGCTCCAAACCTCGCTCTGAAGGCAGCGATCATGGCTAACCCGGACATGTACAGGACAGCCATGCAGAGATGCCTGGACGAGCGCAGTTTCCCCGATAGGTGGAAGAGACAGAAGCTGGTGTTGTTGCCGAAGCCCGGGAAACCACCAGGTTACCCATCGGCGTACATACCAATCTGCCTACTGAACACCACAGGGAAGTTGCTTGAGAGGATTATCCTCAACAGGCTTACCCCGTACAGTTTGGGTTTCGTGAGGGTCCACGGTGGATGCTATCAACTCGGTTGTGAAAACTGCGGAAGTAGCGATACAACGCAAGCGGAGGGGAACTCGATTCTGTGCGATAGTGACGCTCGACGTCAAGAACGCACTTAACAGCGCAAGCTGGGATGCCATCGCGCTCTCGTTACTCCGGTTGGGCATTCCGGTGGGCCTGTACAACATTTTGGAAAGCTATTTCCAGAATCGCGTTCTATTATACGAGACCGATGCAGGGGAGGGTAGTGCTTCTATCACCGCAGGCTTCTATCTGTACGATAGTGTTTTAAGACTGAAGTTCCCCCCAGGTGTTAAGATCGTTGGCTTCGCCGACGACATAACGCTGGAGGTTTACGGAGAGTCGATTGAGGAGGTTGAACTTACGGCGGCCCACGCGATCGCTATAGTAGAGGAATGGATGAGCTCAAGGCAGCTGGGGCTAGCTCATCACAAAACGGAGTGGGTTGTTGTTAACAACCGTAAGTCGGTACAGGAGGCAGTGGTTCGCGTGGGCGACTGTGAGATCATTTCCAAGCGGGAGGTGAAGCTCCTCGGAGTGCTGATCGACGATAGACTGCCGAGCAGCAGTCGGATAGCGCCGACTAGTGGGTAGCTAGTCTCAAAGGCGAGGTACCTGCGGGTAGTTAGTTAAGTAGTAGAGGAACTAGTGGGTAGCTAGTTATGAGGTAGATGAACTAGTGGGTAGCTAGTTGTGATTTGAAGCTAGTGGGTAGCTAGTATGTGGGCGTGCGTAGTCGCACGGACCCCTCCCAGAAGTAATGCCGAAAAGACTGTTCGGGGAGACTCAGGGTCTGTGAACAGGGTGGTTTTAGCGGGTCGGCAGTAGCTAAACCCCGTTCGCCGGTAGCCCACCGGTGTCTAGATGCAGATTCCCACCCTACTGAAAAAACCCGTATTCGGTAAATTTTACCGAAATCTCAACAGCAGAACTGTTCGGTAATTATTTTACAGATTTTTTGTAATTTTTTCCATTGTTCAACTGTCAAAATCACCGAAAATCAGTAAAATTATTTACCGAACAGTTCTGCTGTTGAGGTTTCGGTAAAATTTTACCGAATTCGGCGATTTATTCTAAGTGTGTGAGCTTATCGTCGATCATTACCCCCAAGAGTTCGATGGAGCGTTCAGAGGTGACTGCGCAGTTGCCTGCTCTTATCACCGCTTGTTGCTCCGACTTTCGGTTGTTAACAACAAACACCTCAGTCTTGTGGTAAGCCAGTTCTAACTTCCTGGAACTCACTCACTCCTCCACAATTGCCAACGATCACCACGCCCACCAGGAACTTCAACCTCAAGACACCGTCGTACATGACGTTCCATAACCCCGGACACAGTATGGAACCATGCGGAACCCCTGAGATTATGTCAACGCACTTCCGATCCGCCTCCGTGTCGTATACCAGTACTCGATTCTGGAAGTAGCTCCCTAGAATCTTGTACAGGTACTCGGGAATTCCAAGACGCAGGAGCGCATCTGCAATAGCTGCCCAACTGGCACTATTGAAAGCATTCCTCACGTCGAGAGTCACTACTGCACAATAGCGAACTCCCCTCCTCTTAGGCTGGATAGCTATCTCCGCGGACTTGGTAACCGACAAGATAGCATGTACGGTCGACTTACCCTTTCGGAAGCCAAACTGGTTACTCGATATACCATCCGCACCCTCCGTGCGTATCAACAACCTGTTGAGGATGATCTTCTCGGGCACCTTCCCCGCCGTATCAAGCAGGCATATTGGTCTATATACCGACAGATCCCCCGGTGGTTTTCCCGCAATAGGACCAAGCTCTGCCTTTTCCATGCTTCAGGGAAGAAACCCTCGTCCAGGCATCTCTGCATGACAGATCTGAACATCTCGGGAGCCGCTTTGATGGCCAGGTTCGGAATACCATCCGGTCCTGGCGCCTTACCTACACTAAGGGACTGTGCAATCCCCGCAAGTTACGCCACAGTTACTCTTCCCTCGTCGGCCACCCTGGTTCCTGGCAGCTCCACAAAGGGAGGCCAGGGACTTGGATCGTGACGTGGGAAGAGCCCCGCGATGATCCTCTCCAGCATCTCTGGAGACCGCTCTGTAGGGGCCATCGCCCCACGTGTCTTGGCCATTACGACCCTATAGGCGTCACCCCATGGATTCGCGTTGGCACTTTGACACAGGCCCTCGAAGCAGGCTTTTTTGCTTGATCTAATATCAGTCTTCAGAGCGGCTCTAGCAGCCACGAACGCCACCCGTTCAACACGCTCCTCATCCGATTTGCTCGAAAATTGCATTCGTCGCAGACTTCTATCCCATTGTTTCCTATTGAAAATTGGCCAGATCTAGTTATGGCCAAAATACCATTTCTTATAAAAAATCGAGTAAAAAATTATCACTCATTTTCAGACACTTACTTGCAACAAGTTAGATTCGACGCAGAATCATGTCACATTGTTTCCTATTGAAAATTGGTCAAATCGGACTATGGACTCAGAAGTTTTGGTCGAAATACATTTTTTTTTATTTGCACGAGAAAGATACCATCACTACTAGGTGGATTGTTCAGGGTTTTTATTTAAATAAGCAGTGGTAAATATCTATCTACAAATCGACGTATTATCGCTGAAACATTGATTAATTTGCGTGATGAGCCAATGTAACATCCAGGACTAACATTAACTCTGGTAACGCTATGTCAATTACAATCACGCAATACACAGTAACGCGTTATTTTTATCGGCAAAATAATGGTTAGTAAGTAACTGAATGTTATTATAAAGAATTTAGGTGTTATTTTAACACTTTTTGCAAATTCGTTTATTGGAAGATGGGGTAAAGCTCTTTTAGCTGACGGTGGCGGCGCGAATCAGCGTGGCATTTTTTCCGTTCGCTTCTTCTTCTTCTATGGCTCTACATTCCAACTGGAACTTGGCCTGCTTTTCAACTTAGTATTCTATTAGCATTTTCTCAGTTATTAATTGAAAGTCTTTCTATGCTAGCCATTGCATGAGTATGTATCTTGTGTGACAAGTACAATAGATACACTAAGGACTGTATCGAAAATAAATTATTCACATTATTTTGTTTGAGAAAAATCGGATGAATTTAAAAAATTTATCAAAGTTTGTCTAACAAAATATTTACTATGTCTGAAACTTGATTATGCATATGTACAACATGTGATGGATTTAGTTCGGAAAAGGTATTGGAGGGTAACCGCCCCTTCGGTGGGGTTTGATCCCACGACCCCAGTTCGCATGACAGCTTAGTAGGGAAAGTACCTGTCATGCGAACTGGGGTCGTGGGATCAAACCCCACCGAAGGGGCGGTTACCCTCCAATACCTTTTCCGAACTAAATCCATCACATGTTGTACATATGCATAATCAAGTTTCAGACATAGTAATTAATTTCCACACCGGGTGGCTTAATACCCGGCATATAGGCAATTAACTTTGAATGTGCTAACAAAATATGTTAATTCTGTTTGTTAAGTTTTATGAAAAAATATAATACTCACGGATACAAATTTCATCCACTTAAATCAAAAATATACATATTTGTTTGCAAACAGACACTACGTTTGAATCAAACACACCATGCTGTGCCCTTATTCCGTTCCGGAGATTTTAATACCAGACATTATTTTTCTCACAAATTCATCTCTTCATTCATTATTATTGCAAATAAAAAGCTTAAAATGTTGTTAAGAAAATTGTGTTGAGCTTTTCAGTTCAATGTCTTTACTTGTCATAAGATGAGTTTGATGGTACCTTGACAGATACGTTTTTCGACCTCAACAGTAAGGTCGAAATACGGGAACGATCGCGCGATCTGCGGAATATTGTGTTCTGCATTGCGCGGCCGGTAATAAAGTTAATCAGTTCAGTGCGGGTTTTCTCTTGTTTCGGACAGCAGAACGAAAAAATATAAATCTGTTCTCAGGCTTCTATTTTTTTGTAGATTTGACATATTTGATGAAGGGCTGGTAGGATTTTTTTTTTAATTACGTGGATATCATAGGAAGGGGATCAAGTCTCTTCAAATTTTAAAATTGTATGCGCTGTCGAGTTCAATAACAAAAATCTTTCATGTATACGCACAGCAATTCAAAAATTCCGCGTATTTTGAAGGAAAAATAATTAAAAAAAAAACTGAAGGCACCTTTCTAATTTTATCAAAGCAAGTTCTTGGAGAGGGATCAATTTCCCCCGAATATTTTGCCACGACATGTAACACATAAGTGATCACATCATCTCAGTACGCTAAAGGAGTCCCAGAAGCAATTTCTAGGAACTACTCGAAATCTGTGGCAATTCCCAGTCACCTTACTAACAGGTTGAACGTTAGATTATTTTCGTGAAATAACTCTAAAAATTTCTAAAGATTCTTCCCAGAAGTATTTTTTTTTGAGGAGCTTCTGCACATAGTATAGTTTTGTTAGTTCTATAGAAGAAACTCTCGAATACAATGTTCCAGAATTTAGAATGTGGAAGAATTCATTGTTAATAAATCTAAATCGGTGTCACGTATGATAAATGTGGATATTTTATTTGGTCCTCTGATCATGCAATATATAAACATACATAAAAGATGGTTCTCTAATAAAACCTACTAATTTGATAGTTTTTGTGCCCGAATAAAGGCTTCAAATGCGATTGGCAGAGTTGAGGAATGGCGCCATTGGAATCCATTGCACATCACAAGATCGAGGTCGTGGTGGTGGATAACCGCCATTGGTTGCAGGATACGAATAGGAACCACAGTTAATTCCGTGAGGTCATTAAAGCATCTGGGCGTGATCATCGACGATAAACTCAATTTCACGAGCCATAATTTAGCATGAGCATGATGACCGTGCATTTCGTAGTTGCTACTCCGTGATTGACCAGAACAATCGCAATTGCACAAGGAATCAATGGATGGAAGCATGGGATTTGCTCTCCAACCTCAATGTGCACAGTCCGAGAACTGTAATATTCTGAATGGTCGATAACGCGCTGGCCACGTCCTCACGGTCTATCAGGGATGGGAAGGAATTGATGATGCAATCACTCTTAAACTGCAAGCCGAGAACACCTCTGCACTCGCCACGAGTTCCTGCGGAATTTTGTTGAAATCTAGGGATTAGGTTCTATGGCAGAGGTGCGTTAACGGGTTGCCAAATGTGATAGGAATGAAAATGTGGTAATATTCTAATTGGATGCCGAAACGAGCTTTTTTGCTCATTTCAATTAAGTTGTATGTATAGGGATAGAAGATGGGAACAGTTTGAAAGCCCATTTCCACCGATTGCTAAAACATGAGAAATACCGTGAAGTACCCTAATTTCGCGCACTTAAGATCTGACAAATTTAAAACGTCCATTAAAAAACATGTAGTGGCCATTTGGGAACATTTGCTACTGCATCACGTAGTAGGTGGATTCTAGGTTCTCAAAAAAATGTTACTTGAAAAATTTGCTGGCATTTAAAAAAAAATGGAGTATGAATCCGACACCGTTGTATGCTCCTTATTTCGCGCAAGAAAATAGGATACCGTGCTGTGCCCTTATTCCAATCAGCGCCTAATTCCGTTCACGCAAGACAAAATGATAAATAATAAAGAGTTTTTGTCTACAAACAGCAGAAAAATATCCTTATACTTTTCTATGGTTATGTATGCATGAAATGAAATGAAAACCAGCGTCATTTTTAGCAATTAATAGTGAAAATTTAAACAAAATGTGTTGGTCGTCACTACGAGCGCCATTTTGACTGTTTTCATTAACCCACTTGCCAAGAACGTCTGTCATAATATTTAAGCATTTTTAAGTGAAAATTTGTCCTGAATTTCAAAAACAGCAGCATAACAAGACAAAAAAGGTAACATTATAGCGTATTACCAAATTGTTGCCTGTATTTTCCCGATAGAAAATGCTGAAAAGTGAAAAATATCTTGACCGGAATAAGGGTACATCTAAATCTACTCGTTCCTTATTCCGTTCATTGGGTTTGGAGGATGGATTCCGAAAGTTTTGTGTTTGAGAATCTAATCTATGAGCAAAAAAAGGTACATCGTACATGAAGCCATATGAGTGGTGAATGGTGAACATTTGAAATTCTATCCCGCAAGCAGGCAGACCGAAAGGAATTCCGTTAACGACAGGTTATGGGACCTTTTTCAACTCGTGCCGGGAAAATACAGTTTTTTCAGTTAATGATTTAATGATGATTTATAAAGCGAATGCTGGACAATGTTAAGAAAGGGTTTTCGGAGAATACGGACAGTTTTAAACAGCACAATCCATAGTTGTGGCGTTCTTGTATAAAAGCTTTATCCGGAAATTTCTTGGCAAATTTCTATAAAAAAACACTGCCCTCTCTGAGCTGCAAATAAGGTTATGTTTTACCGAAATTCGTGAATACTTCGTAGAAGTAGGGTTATCCGGTACTATAAAGAACCGGAACTTTAAAGAATATTCAATTTCAACGAAACAGTGGTACGAACAATTCCAAACAAACAGAGACATTGTTTTGGAAGGTTCAGGTCAAAATTAAAGGCCTAGTATCCAGGCTCTAGTCAAAATTACGTTGAGGATAAGGTGTAAAACTTTGATAAGGAATAGTATCTGGCCTTCTCTGTGGTACCTGATGCAACTGGGCAGCTAGCATCAATGTTCATGTTGAATATATCTCGAATGGTAAGTGAAACAAACGAAAAAACAGTCAACTTGGCTATACTAAGGAAAATCATTCATTGTATTTCAAATTTGGAAGGAAATAACATTTTAAGCTTTTTATTTGCAATATTATAATAAATGAAAAGATGGATTTGTGAGAAAAATGATGCCTGGTATCAGCATCTTCAAGAAATCAAATGTTTTTCGGGTGATTGGAATTAGGAACACGAATGAACGGAATTAGGAACAATGCCATTTCAGATGATTGGAATTAGGACCACATAGTTTGTCAATGTTTTTTTCACTAGTGGAGCCTAAGTCTATGAATGCATCCCAACATATTTTCTTTTCAATTGTATATAGCAAATGGCACTATGTAGCGAAATTGCAGCTTCAAAATACTGAACGGCTATTTTTTAGAGCTTTTAGACATAGCGCATTGTCTTAGGTGAACGGAATAGGGGTACAGCACGGTAGTTCCTAATTTCGCGCAAAAGTGTTCCTAACTTCGCTCATGTTTGGAATTGAATATCGTTATTGGTTTGATGGAATATAATCAATTAACCAATAGAAGCATGCATCCATTGTTCAAAATATGCAGATAACGTTATCAGACAGCCGTCAGTGACCCATTCTTTAGTCGAAATGGTATGTGCCTATATTTCGACCCTGGAGCTTTGCTTAGATTTTACTTCATGCACTTTAGTTGACACAAGTCATAATTCCTAAAATATCGTTTGCTTCTGAAATATAAACCATATTTTAAGAAAAAAGGCATTGTATGAGCAATGTTTAGCTGGTGTATAAAAAAATGTTCAAATTTTCGAGACGTCATGAAAGAAAGTCTTAAATTCCGCTATCTCTTACATAGGACATCTTCAAATATGTGTTTTATTCAAGACATCTTCAATATTATATACATGATCGAAAAAGCTGCTGTAGTTTTATCTTAAGTTTAGCATCATTTTACACATCGCACATCATAGCATCATTTTACTCATCGGATTTGGTAGCTATTGCAGGCACTGATCTATAAGATTTTTCAAGTCAACATTAGTCGATGTCGGTGGTTATCCGCCTGAAAATTAGATAAAAAAGCGTTTCGGGTTCTATTCAGGGTGAAACTGTCCTGTGTATTATATTGTTTTTGTTTCATTAGAATGTTGCAAATGAAACTACGCAACAACAATAAACGAAATTAGGCACCATAATTACTCTCATATACCTAATTTCGCTCACAAAGCGAAAGTCTAAATAAACACAAAATACATAAAATTTTACACTTTTCAATAGTAATGACGAATAAACATATCCAACAGAGCATAATGGATACAAATATTTCCAAAAAGTAGTCAGTTTTGTACAGTAATTTGTTTACTTGGGTCATGTTCTTCGTCGCTGTGCTAAGCACAAGCAAATATGGCGATCGATGGGAGGACCCTGAGAGAGAGAAGACAGCTCGCTTTATTTACGTTCATCCTAATGTCACCGCGATCCATAGTGTTTACTTTTTCGGTTCGCAGTGACTGCCCCATAAAACATCCTACCGACTTTTCCCCCGACTTAGTTGGTTTTCGTC